>NW_027468269.1:0-17586 GCF_965363235.1 Mytilus galloprovincialis | reverse complement strand
ACCAACGGCAAAGTTTCGAATCGGACCTAGCTCATTTCAAAGGTATTGACTCAGGCTATTCCCCACTTAAATATTTTTCTGGGATCCGGGCCCGTCTGGCCACCACAGAGGTTCAAAGGTGTCCCATAACGTAATTTTCCGTATTAAACTCACATTCGGTACTTTTCGGCATATACCAACGGCAAAGTTTCGAACCGGACCTAGCTCATTTCAAAGGTATTGACCAAGGCAATTCCCCACTTAAATATTTTTCTGGGATCCGGGCCCGTCTGGCCACCACAGAGGTTCAAAGATGTCCCATAACGTAATTTTCCGTATTAAACACACATTCGGTACTTTTCGGCATATATTAACGGCAAAGTTTCGAATCGGACCTAGCTCATTTCAAAGGTATTGACTCAGGCTATTCCCCACTTAAATATTTTTCTGGGATCCGGGCCCGTCTGGCCACCACAGAGGTTCAAAGGTGTCCCATAACGTAATTTTCCGTATTAAACTCACATTCGGTACTTTTCGGCATATACCAACGGCAAAGTTTCGAACCGGACCTAGCTCATTTCAAAGGTATTGACCAAGGCTATTCCCCACTTAAATATTTTTCTGGGATCCGGGCCCGTCTGGCCACCACAGAGGTTCAAAGATGTCCCATAACGTAATTTTCCGTATTAAACACACATTCGGTACTTTTCGGCATATACCAACGGCAAAGTTTCGAATCGGACCTAGCTCATTTCAAAGGTATTGACTCAGGCTATTCCCCACTTAAATATTTTTCTGGGATCCGGGCCCGTCTGGCCACCACAGAGGTTCAAAGATGTCCCATAACGTAATTTTCCGTATTAAACACACATTCGGTACTTTTCGGCATATACCAACGGCAAAGTTTCGAATCGGACCTAGCTCATTTCAAAGGTATTGACTCAGGCTATTCCCCACTTAAATATTTTTCTGGGATCCGGGCCCGTCTGGCCACCACAGAGGTTCAAAGGTGTCCCATAACGTAATTTTCCGTATTAAACACACATTCGGTACTTTTCGGCATATACCAACGGCAAAGTTTCGAATTGGACCTAGCTCATTTCAAAGGTATTGACTCAGGCTATTCCCCACTTAAATATTTTTCTGGGATCCGGGCCCGTCTGGCCACCACAGAGGTTCAAAGATGTCCCATAACGTAATTTTCCGTATTAAACACACATTCGGTACTTTTCGGCATATACCAACGGCAAAGTTTCGAATCGGACCTAGCTCATTTCAAAGGTATTGACTCAGGCTATTCCCCACTTAAATATTTTTCTGGGATCCGGGCCCGTCTGGCCACCACAGAGGTTCAAAGGTGTCCCATAACGTAATTTTCCGTATTAAACTCACATTCGGTACTTTTCGGCATATACCAACGGCAAAGTTTCGAACCGGACCTAGCTCATTTCAAAGGTATTGACCAAGGCAATTCCCCACTTAAATATTTTTCTGGGATCCGGGCCCGTCTGGCCACCACAGAGGTTCAAAGATGTCCCATAACGTAATTTTCCGTATTAAACACACATTCGGTACTTTTCGGCATATACCAACGGCAAAGTTTCGAATCGGACCTAGCTCATTTCAAAGGTATTGACTCAGGCTATTCCCCACTTAAATATTTTTCTGGGATCCGGGCCCGTCTGGCCACCACAGAGGTTCAAAGGTGTCCCATAACGTAATTTTCCGTATTAAACTCACATTCGGTACTTTTCGGCATATACCAACGGCAAAGTTTCGAACCGGACCTAGCTCATTTCAAAGGTATTGACCCAGGCTATTCCCCACTTAAATATTTTTCTGGGATCCGGGCCCGTCTGGCCACCACAGAGGTTCAAAGATGTCCCATAACGTAATTTTCCGTATTAAACACACATTCGGTACTTTTCGGCATATACCAACGGCAAAGTTTCGAATCGGACCTAGCTCATTTCAAAGGTATTGACTCAGGCTATTCCCCACTTAAATATTTTTCTGGGATCCGGGCCCGTCTGGCCACCACAGAGGTTCAAAGATGTCCCATAACGTAATTTTCCGTATTAAACACACATTCGGTACTTTTCGGCATATACCAACGGCAAAGTTTCGAATCGGACCTAGCTCATTTCAAAGGTATTGACTCAGGCTATTCCCCACTTAAATATTTTTCTGGGATCCGGGCCCGTCTGGCCACGACAGAGGTTCAAAGATGTCCCATAACGTAATTTTCCGTATTAAACACACATTCGGTACTTTTCGGCATATACCAACGGCAAAGTTTCGAATCGGACCTAGCTCATTTCAAAGGTATTGACTCAGGCTATTCCCCACTTAAATATTTTTCTGGGATCCGGGCCCGTCTGGCCACCACAGAGGTTCAAAGGTGTCCCATAACGTAATTTTCCGTATTAAACTCACATTCGGTACTTTTCGGCATATACCAACGGCAAAGTTTCGAACCGGACCTAGCTCATTTCAAAGGTATTGACCAAGGCAATTCCCCACTTAAATATTTTTCTGGGATCCGGGCCCGTCTGGCCACCACAGAGGTTCAAAGATGTCCCATAACGTAATTTTCCGTATTAAACACACATTCGGTACTTTTCGGCATATACCAACGGCAAAGTTTCGAATCGGACCTAGCTCATTTCAAAGGTATTGACTCAGGCTATTCCCCACTTAAATATTTTTCTGGGATCCGGGCCCGTCTGGCCACCACAGAGGTTCAAAGGTGTCCCATAACGTAATTTTCCGTATTAAACTCACATTCGGTACTTTTCGGCATATACCAACGGCAAAGTTTCGAACCGGACCTAGCTCATTTCAAAGGTATTGACCAAGGCTATTCCCCACTTAAATATTTTTCTGGGATCCGGGCCCGTCTGGCCACCACAGAGGTTCAAAGATGTCCCATAACGTAATTTTCCGTATTAAACACACATTCGGTACTTTTCGGCATATACCAACGGCAAAGTTTCGAATCGGACCTAGCTCATTTCAAAGGTATTGACTCAGGCTATTCCCCACTTAAATATTTTTCTGGGATCCGGGCCCGTCTGGCCACCACAGAGGTTCAAAGATGTCCCATAACGTAATTTTCCGTATTAAACACACATTCGGTACTTTTCGGCATATACCAACGGCAAAGTTTCGAATCGGACCTAGCTCATTTCAAAGGTATTGACTCAGGCTATTCCCCACTTAAATATTTTTCTGGGATCCGGGCCCGTCTGGCCACCACAGAGGTTCAAAGGTGTCCCATAACGTAATTTTCCGTATTAAACTCACATTCGGTACTTTTCGGCATATACCAACGGCAAAGTTTCGAACCGGACCTAGCTCATTTCAAAGGTATTGACCAAGGCAATTCCCCACTTAAATATTTTTCTGGGATCCGGGCCCGTCTGGCCACCACAGAGGTTCAAAGATGTCCCATAACGTAATTTTCCGTATTAAACACACATTCGGTACTTTTCGGCATATACCAACGGCAAAGTTTCGAATCGGACCTAGCTCATTTCAAAGGTATTGACTCAGGCTATTCCCCACTTAAATATTTTTCTGGGATCCGGGCCCGTCTGGCCACCACAGAGGTTCAAAGGTGTCCCATAACGTAATTTTCCGTATTAAACTCACATTCGGTACTTTTCGGCATATACCAACGGCAAAGTTTCGAACCGGACCTAGCTCATTTCAAAGGTATTGACCAAGGCTATTCCCCACTTAAATATTTTTCTGGGATCCGGGCCCGTCTGGCCACCACAGAGGTTCAAAGATGTCCCATAACGTAATTTTCCGTATTAAACACACATTCGGTACTTTTCGGCATATACCAACGGCAAAGTTTCGAATCGGACCTAGCTCATTTCAAAGGTATTGACTCAGGCTATTCCCCACTTAAATATTTTTCTGGGATCCGGGCCCGTCTGGCCACCACAGAGGTTCAAAGATGTCCCATAACGTAATTTTCCGTATTAAACACACATTCGGTACTTTTCGGCATATACCAACGGCAAAGTTTCGAATCGGACCTAGCTCATTTCAAAGGTATTGACTCAGGCTATTCCCCACTTAAATATTTTTCTGGGATCCGGGCCCGTCTGGCCACCACAGAGGTTCAAAGGTGTCCCATAACGTAATTTTCCGTATTAAACTCACATTCGGTACTTTTCGGCATATACCAACGGCAAAGTTTCGAACCGGACCTAGCTCATTTCAAAGGTATTGACCAAGGCAATTCCCCACTTAAATATTTTTCTGGGATCCGGGCCCGTCTGGCCACCACAGAGGTTCAAAGATGTCCCATAACGTAATTTTCCGTATTAAACACACATTCGGTACTTTTCGGCATATACCAACGGCAAAGTTTCGAATCGGACCTAGCTCATTTCAAAGGTATTGACTCAGGCTATTCCCCACTTAAATATTTTTCTGGGATCCGGGCCCGTCTGGCCACCACAGAGGTTCAAAGGTGTCCCATAACGTAATTTTCCGTATTAAACTCACATTCGGTACTTTTCGGCATATACCAACGGCAAAGTTTCGAACCGGACCTAGCTCATTTCAAAGGTATTGACCAAGGCTATTCCCCACTTAAATATTTTTCTGGGATCCGGGCCCGTCTGGCCACCACAGAGGTTCAAAGATGTCCCATAACGTAATTTTCCGTATTAAACACACATTCGGTACTTTTCGGCATATACCAACGGCAAAGTTTCGAATCGGACCTAGCTCATTTCAAAGGTATTGACTCAGGCTATTCCCCACTTAAATATTTTTCTGGGATCCGGGCCCGTCTGGCCACCACAGAGGTTCAAAGATGTCCCATAACGTAATTTTCCGTATTAAACACACATTCGGTACTTTTCGGCATATACCAACGGCAAAGTTTCGAATCGGACCTAGCTCATTTCAAAGGTATTGACTCAGGCTATTCCCCACTTAAATATTTTTCTGGGATCCGGGCCCGTCTGGCCACCACAGAGGTTCAAAGGTGTCCCATAACGTAATTTTCCGTATTAAACTCACATTCGGTACTTTTCGGCATATACCAACGGCAAAGTTTCGAACCGGACCTAGCTCATTTCAAAGGTATTGACCAAGGCAATTCCCCACTTAAATATTTTTCTGGGATCCGGGCCCGTCTGGCCACCACAGAGGTTCAAAGATGTCCCATAACGTAATTTTCCGTATTAAACACACATTCGGTACTTTTCGGCATATACCAACGGCAAAGTTTCGAATCGGACCTAGCTCATTTCAAAGGTATTGACTCAGGCTATTCCCCACTTAAATATTTTTCTGGGATCCGGGCCCGTCTGGCCACCACAGAGGTTCAAAGGTGTCCCATAACGTAATTTTCCGTATTAAACTCACATTCGGTACTTTTCGGCATATACCAACGGCAAAGTTTCGAACCGGACCTAGCTCATTTCAAAGGTATTGACCAAGGCTATTCCCCACTTAAATATTTTTCTGGGATCCGGGCCCGTCTGGCCACCACAGAGGTTCAAAGATGTCCCATAACGTAATTTTCCGTATTAAACACACATTCGGTACTTTTCGGCATATACCAACGGCAAAGTTTCGAATCGGACCTAGCTCATTTCAAAGGTATTGACTCAGGCTATTCCCCACTTAAATATTTTTCTGGGATCCGGGCCCGTCTGGCCACCACAGAGGTTCAAAGATGTCCCATAACGTAATTTTCCGTATTAAACACACATTCGGTACTTTTCGGCATATACCAACGGCAAAGTTTCGAATCGGACCTAGCTCATTTCAAAGGTATTGACTCAGGCTATTCCCCACTTAAATATTTTTCTGGGATCCGGGCCCGTCTGGCCACCACAGAGGTTCAAAGGTGTCCCATAACGTAATTTTCCGTATTAAACTCACATTCGGTACTTTTCGGCATATACCAACGGCAAAGTTTCGAACCGGACCTAGCTCATTTCAAAGGTATTGACCAAGGCAATTCCCCACTTAAATATTTTTCTGGGATCCGGGCCCGTCTGGCCACCACAGAGGTTCAAAGATGTCCCATAACGTAATTTTCCGTATTAAACACACATTCGGTACTTTTCGGCATATACCAACGGCAAAGTTTCGAATCGGACCTAGCTCATTTCAAAGGTATTGACTCAGGCTATTCCCCACTTAAATATTTTTCTGGGATCCGGGCCCGTCTGGCCACCACAGAGGTTCAAAGGTGTCCCATAACGTAATTTTCCGTATTAAACTCACATTCGGTACTTTTCGGCATATACCAACGGCAAAGTTTCGAACCGGACCTAGCTCATTTCAAAGGTATTGACCAAGGCTATTCCCCACTTAAATATTTTTCTGGGATCCGGGCCCGTCTGGCCACCACAGAGGTTCAAAGATGTCCCATAACGTAATTTTCCGTATTAAACACACATTCGGTACTTTTCGGCATATACCAACGGCAAAGTTTCGAATCGGACCTAGCTCATTTCAAAGGTATTGACTCAGGCTATTCCCCACTTAAATATTTTTCTGGGATCCGGGCCCGTCTGGCCACCACAGAGGTTCAAAGATGTCCCATAACGTAATTTTCCGTATTAAACACACATTCGGTACTTTTCGGCATATACCAACGGCAAAGTTTCGAATCGGACCTAGCTCATTTCAAAGGTATTGACTCAGGCTATTCCCCACTTAAATATTTTTCTGGGATCCGGGCCCGTCTGGCCACCACAGAGGTTCAAAGGTGTCCCATAACGTAATTTTCCGTATTAAACTCACATTCGGTACTTTTCGGCATATACCAACGGCAAAGTTTCGAACCGGACCTAGCTCATTTCAAAGGTATTGACCAAGGCAATTCCCCACTTAAATATTTTTCTGGGATCCGGGCCCGTCTGGCCACCACAGAGGTTCAAAGATGTCCCATAACGTAATTTTCCGTATTAAACACACATTCGGTACTTTTCGGCATATACCAACGGCAAAGTTTCGAATCGGACCTAGCTCATTTCAAAGGTATTGACTCAGGCTATTCCCCACTTAAATATTTTTCTGGGATCCGGGCCCGTCTGGCCACCACAGAGGTTCAAAGGTGTCCCATAACGTAATTTTCCGTATTAAACTCACATTCGGTACTTTTCGGCATATACCAACGGCAAAGTTTCGAACCGGACCTAGCTCATTTCAAAGGTATTGACCAAGGCTATTCCCCACTTAAATATTTTTCTGGGATCCGGGCCCGTCTGGCCACCACAGAGGTTCAAAGATGTCCCATAACGTAATTTTCCGTATTAAACACACATTCGGTACTTTTCGGCATATACCAACGGCAAAGTTTCGAATCGGACCTAGCTCATTTCAAAGGTATTGACTCAGGCTATTCCCCACTTAAATATTTTTCTGGGATCCGGGCCCGTCTGGCCACCACAGAGGTTCAAAGATGTCCCATAACGTAATTTTCCGTATTAAACACACATTCGGTACTTTTCGGCATATACCAACGGCAAAGTTTCGAATCGGACCTAGCTCATTTCAAAGGTATTGACTCAGGCTATTCCCCACTTAAATATTTTTCTGGGATCCGGGCCCGTCTGGCCACCACAGAGGTTCAAAGGTGTCCCATAACGTAATTTTCCGTATTAAACTCACATTCGGTACTTTTCGGCATATACCAACGGCAAAGTTTCGAACCGGACCTAGCTCATTTCAAAGGTATTGACCAAGGCAATTCCCCACTTAAATATTTTTCTGGGATCCGGGCCCGTCTGGCCACCACAGAGGTTCAAAGATGTCCCATAACGTAATTTTCCGTATTAAACACACATTCGGTACTTTTCGGCATATACCAACGGCAAAGTTTCGAATCGGACCTAGCTCATTTCAAAGGTATTGACTCAGGCTATTCCCCACTTAAATATTTTTCTGGGATCCGGGCCCGTCTGGCCACCACAGAGGTTCAAAGGTGTCCCATAACGTAATTTTCCGTATTAAACTCACATTCGGTACTTTTCGGCATATACCAACGGCAAAGTTTCGAACCGGACCTAGCTCATTTCAAAGGTATTGACCAAGGCTATTCCCCACTTAAATATTTTTCTGGGATCCGGGCCCGTCTGGCCACCACAGAGGTTCAAAGATGTCCCATAACGTAATTTTCCGTATTAAACACACATTCGGTACTTTTCGGCATATACCAACGGCAAAGTTTCGAATCGGACCTAGCTCATTTCAAAGGTATTGACTCAGGCTATTCCCCACTTAAATATTTTTCTGGGATCCGGGCCCGTCTGGCCACCACAGAGGTTCAAAGATGTCCCATAACGTAATTTTCCGTATTAAACACACATTCGGTACTTTTCGGCATATACCAACGGCAAAGTTTCGAATCGGACCTAGCTCATTTCAAAGGTATTGACTCAGGCTATTCCCCACTTAAATATTTTTCTGGGATCCGGGCCCGTCTGGCCACCACAGAGGTTCAAAGGTGTCCCATAACGTAATTTTCCGTATTAAACTCACATTCGGTACTTTTCGGCATATACCAACGGCAAAGTTTCGAACCGGACCTAGCTCATTTCAAAGGTATTGACCAAGGCAATTCCCCACTTAAATATTTTTCTGGGATCCGGGCCCGTCTGGCCACCACAGAGGTTCAAAGATGTCCCATAACGTAATTTTCCGTATTAAACACACATTCGGTACTTTTCGGCATATACCAACGGCAAAGTTTCGAATCGGACCTAGCTCATTTCAAAGGTATTGACTCAGGCTATTCCCCACTTAAATATTTTTCTGGGATCCGGGCCCGTCTGGCCACCACAGAGGTTCAAAGATGTCCCATAACGTAATTTTCCGTATTAAACACACATTCGGTACTTTTCGGCATATACCAACGGCAAAGTTTCGAATCGGACCTAGCTCATTTCAAAGGTATTGACTCAGGCTATTCCCCACTTAAATATTTTTCTGGGATCCGGGCCCGTCTGGCCACCACAGAGGTTCAAAGGTGTCCCATAACGTAATTTTCCGTATTAAACTCACATTCGGTACTTTTCGGCATATACCAACGGCAAAGTTTCGAACCGGACCTAGCTCATTTCAAAGGTATTGACCAAGGCAATTCCCCACTTAAATATTTTTCTGGGATCCGGGCCCGTCTGGCCACCACAGAGGTTCAAAGATGTCCCATAACGTAATTTTCCGTATTAAACACACATTCGGTACTTTTCGGCATATACCAACGGCAAAGTTTCGAATCGGACCTAGCTCATTTCAAAGGTATTGACTCAGGCTATTCCCCACTTAAATATTTTTCTGGGATCCGGGCCCGTCTGGCCACCACAGAGGTTCAAAGGTGTCCCATAACGTAATTTTCCGTATTAAACTCACATTCGGTACTTTTCGGCATATACCAACGGCAAAGTTTCGAACCGGACCTAGCTCATTTCAAAGGTATTGACCAAGGCTATTCCCCACTTAAATATTTTTCTGGGATCCGGGCCCGTCTGGCCACCACAGAGGTTCAAAGATGTCCCATAACGTAATTTTCCGTATTAAACACACATTCGGTACTTTTCGGCATATACCAACGGCAAAGTTTCGAATCGGACCTAGCTCATTTCAAAGGTATTGACTCAGGCTATTCCCCACTTAAATATTTTTCTGGGATCCGGGCCCGTCTGGCCACCACAGAGGTTCAAAGATGTCCCATAACGTAATTTTCCGTATTAAACACACATTCGGTACTTTTCGGCATATACCAACGGCAAAGTTTCGAATCGGACCTAGCTCATTTCAAAGGTATTGACTCAGGCTATTCCCCACTTAAATATTTTTCTGGGATCCGGGCCCGTCTGGCCACCACAGAGGTTCAAAGGTGTCCCATAACGTAATTTTCCGTATTAAACTCACATTCGGTACTTTTCGGCATATACCAACGGCAAAGTTTCGAACCGGACCTAGCTCATTTCAAAGGTATTGACCAAGGCAATTCCCCACTTAAATATTTTTCTGGGATCCGGGCCCGTCTGGCCACCACAGAGGTTCAAAGATGTCCCATAACGTAATTTTCCGTATTAAACACACATTCGGTACTTTTCGGCATATACCAACGGCAAAGTTTCGAATCGGACCTAGCTCATTTCAAAGGTATTGACTCAGGCTATTCCCCACTTAAATATTTTTCTGGGATCCGGGCCCGTCTGGCCACCACAGAGGTTCAAAGGTGTCCCATAACGTAATTTTCCGTATTAAACTCACATTCGGTACTTTTCGGCATATACCAACGGCAAAGTTTCGAACCGGACCTAGCTCATTTCAAAGGTATTGACCAAGGCTATTCCCCACTTAAATATTTTTCTGGGATCCGGGCCCGTCTGGCCACCACAGAGGTTCAAAGATGTCCCATAACGTAATTTTCCGTATTAAACACACATTCGGTACTTTTCGGCATATACCAACGGCAAAGTTTCGAATCGGACCTAGCTCATTTCAAAGGTATTGACTCAGGCTATTCCCCACTTAAATATTTTTCTGGGATCCGGGCCCGTCTGGCCACCACAGAGGTTCAAAGATGTCCCATAACGTAATTTTCCGTATTAAACACACATTCGGTACTTTTCGGCATATACCAACGGCAAAGTTTCGAATCGGACCTAGCTCATTTCAAAGGTATTGACTCAGGCTATTCCCCACTTAAATATTTTTCTGGGATCCGGGCCCGTCTGGCCACCACAGAGGTTCAAAGGTGTCCCATAACGTAATTTTCCGTATTAAACTCACATTCGGTACTTTTCGGCATATACCAACGGCAAAGTTTCGAACCGGACCTAGCTCATTTCAAAGGTATTGACCAAGGCAATTCCCCACTTAAATATTTTTCTGGGATCCGGGCCCGTCTGGCCACCACAGAGGTTCAAAGATGTCCCATAACGTAATTTTCCGTATTAAACACACATTCGGTACTTTTCGGCATATACCAACGGCAAAGTTTCGAATCGGACCTAGCTCATTTCAAAGGTATTGACTCAGGCTATTCCCCACTTAAATATTTTTCTGGGATCCGGGCCCGTCTGGCCACCACAGAGGTTCAAAGGTGTCCCATAACGTAATTTTCCGTATTAAACTCACATTCGGTACTTTTCGGCATATACCAACGGCAAAGTTTCGAACCGGACCTAGCTCATTTCAAAGGTATTGACCAAGGCTATTCCCCACTTAAATATTTTTCTGGGATCCGGGCCCGTCTGGCCACCACAGAGGTTCAAAGATGTCCCATAACGTAATTTTCCGTATTAAACACACATTCGGTACTTTTCGGCATATACCAACGGCAAAGTTTCGAATCGGACCTAGCTCATTTCAAAGGTATTGACTCAGGCTATTCCCCACTTAAATATTTTTCTGGGATCCGGGCCCGTCTGGCCACCACAGAGGTTCAAAGATGTCCCATAACGTAATTTTCCGTATTAAACACACATTCGGTACTTTTCGGCATATACCAACGGCAAAGTTTCGAATCGGACCTAGCTCATTTCAAAGGTATTGACTCAGGCTATTCCCCACTTAAATATTTTTCTGGGATCCGGGCCCGTCTGGCCACCACAGAGGTTCAAAGGTGTCCCATAACGTAATTTTCCGTATTAAACTCACATTCGGTACTTTTCGGCATATACCAACGGCAAAGTTTCGAACCGGACCTAGCTCATTTCAAAGGTATTGACCAAGGCAATTCCCCACTTAAATATTTTTCTGGGATCCGGGCCCGTCTGGCCACCACAGAGGTTCAAAGATGTCCCATAACGTAATTTTCCGTATTAAACACACATTCGGTACTTTTCGGCATATACCAACGGCAAAGTTTCGAATCGGACCTAGCTCATTTCAAAGGTATTGACTCAGGCTATTCCCCACTTAAATATTTTTCTGGGATCCGGGCCCGTCTGGCCACCACAGAGGTTCAAAGGTGTCCCATAACGTAATTTTCCGTATTAAACTCACATTCGGTACTTTTCGGCATATACCAACGGCAAAGTTTCGAACCGGACCTAGCTCATTTCAAAGGTATTGACCAAGGCTATTCCCCACTTAAATATTTTTCTGGGATCCGGGCCCGTCTGGCCACCACAGAGGTTCAAAGATGTCCCATAACGTAATTTTCCGTATTAAACACACATTCGGTACTTTTCGGCATATACCAACGGCAAAGTTTCGAATCGGACCTAGCTCATTTCAAAGGTATTGACTCAGGCTATTCCCCACTTAAATATTTTTCTGGGATCCGGGCCCGTCTGGCCACCACAGAGGTTCAAAGATGTCCCATAACGTAATTTTCCGTATTAAACACACATTCGGTACTTTTCGGCATATACCAACGGCAAAGTTTCGAATCGGACCTAGCTCATTTCAAAGGTATTGACTCAGGCTATTCCCCACTTAAATATTTTTCTGGGATCCGGGCCCGTCTGGCCACCACAGAGGTTCAAAGGTGTCCCATAACGTAATTTTCCGTATTAAACTCACATTCGGTACTTTTCGGCATATACCAACGGCAAAGTTTCGAACCGGACCTAGCTCATTTCAAAGGTATTGACCAAGGCAATTCCCCACTTAAATATTTTTCTGGGATCCGGGCCCGTCTGGCCACCACAGAGGTTCAAAGATGTCCCATAACGTAATTTTCCGTATTAAACACACATTCGGTACTTTTCGGCATATACCAACGGCAAAGTTTCGAATCGGACCTAGCTCATTTCAAAGGTATTGACTCAGGCTATTCCCCACTTAAATATTTTTCTGGGATCCGGGCCCGTCTGGCCACCACAGAGGTTCAAAGGTGTCCCATAACGTAATTTTCCGTATTAAACTCACATTCGGTACTTTTCGGCATATACCAACGGCAAAGTTTCGAACCGGACCTAGCTCATTTCAAAGGTATTGACCAAGGCTATTCCCCACTTAAATATTTTTCTGGGATCCGGGCCCGTCTGGCCACCACAGAGGTTCAAAGATGTCCCATAACGTAATTTTCCGTATTAAACACACATTCGGTACTTTTCGGCATATACCAACGGCAAAGTTTCGAATCGGACCTAGCTCATTTCAAAGGTATTGACTCAGGCTATTCCCCACTTAAATATTTTTCTGGGATCCGGGCCCGTCTGGCCACCACAGAGGTTCAAAGATGTCCCATAACGTAATTTTCCGTATTAAACACACATTCGGTACTTTTCGGCATATACCAACGGCAAAGTTTCGAATCGGACCTAGCTCATTTCAAAGGTATTGACTCAGGCTATTCCCCACTTAAATATTTTTCTGGGATCCGGGCCCGTCTGGCCACCACAGAGGTTCAAAGGTGTCCCATAACGTAATTTTCCGTATTAAACTCACATTCGGTACTTTTCGGCATATACCAACGGCAAAGTTTCGAACCGGACCTAGCTCATTTCAAAGGTATTGACCAAGGCAATTCCCCACTTAAATATTTTTCTGGGATCCGGGCCCGTCTGGCCACCACAGAGGTTCAAAATCGTCCGGGGGTGGTTACCGTCTTTTAAACAGTCGCTGGTAGGTGTTCACTATACATTTCTTTTCTTTTTTGGCTTTCCATAAATATTTCTATTTATATGTCTATATGTTTCTGGAGTAATCGGATTTTGTTTCATATTTGATATATTAAATAACATCTTTGGCGAATCTTCTGTAATGTTTGATTGATAAAAATCTATATAACATAAAGAAAAATATGCAACTTGTATCGGGGTTTATATTCGAGGACAACGAAAATTTATGACAGCTTGAAGGGGTCATAAAATGGTATTTTTTCCCTCATGCTTTTTAGTGATTTTCAACTAAATTTGAATATTGAACTGACTGCTAGCAGCCGGTTGGATATTGAATATCAATTATCGCATGTCAATTAACGGACAGACCGCTAACTTCACATACATATTTAAAACGGAATGAAATGCTTTAAAAATCAGTAGAAACCGTGAAATTGTCGATTTCCGCTGTTAAATTGTATTTAACTAAGATTTAGCGATTTTTGGAACTTTTGAGCCTCACGCAGTTTTTTGGTTTTTAGACATATCATCAAAATTGGCTGCTGGAAAAAAGTGGCTGCTATCTTGATTGGCCGATAAAAGTGGCTGCCAGCTTGAGTCTGGTGGCAAAATAGCTTATTATCTATTATGGTGGTATCGGCAAAACAGCTACAAGTATTGCCTTTAATGAAAATGCATATCAATTTTAAATACTATTCTAATTAAAATAGCTTTGAGAATCGTGTAAAAAGCGTTCGTTGTTCAGTCGTCAATGAATCATTCAACGTGCGTGTATCGTGCGTGCGTGTATCGTGCGTGTATCGTGCGTGTATCGTGTATTTATCATTCATCGTGCATCGTGCGTGTATCGTGCGTTCATCATTCATCATTCATTTTGCGTTAATCCTCCGTGTAACGCTCATCGCTCATCGTGCGTGTATCGTGTATCGTGCGTGTACCGTGCGTGTATCGTGCATTCATGGTGCGTGTATCGTGCGTGCGTGTATCGTGCGTGTGGTCAGTTTGAATTTTAGAAGGTCTGTACCTCCATTTCATGCACAAGTTTATATTGACGAAAAGTTCCGGCTTCGCTAGTACAGGAATTAATTTCATCACGACATTTATGAAATGAATAGCAGGACAAATCGCGAAGTAAAACACTCCGTGAACTGGTATAAGTCTTTTAATATTGGTGATTGCACCTTACTGAAGTGACGACTTTAAATGATCTATGGAGTACTTCCACAATATAAATTTCAATTCGAATTTTACATTTAGAGGACTGTCTTGGTGTCTAAAATTTGTCTTTGCAAAAGTTGGACGAAGTTCATGTAATGAGATGTTTTTCCCCATTTCACCATGCTTTTAAATAAATCGTTAAAAGCTATAAACGATTAATAAAAATTACAAAATTTAACCTGTGTCGAACTTATGTCCCCGGGTGGAGTCTATAGCAACATGCGCTATTCTTTTTTTTCGGCAGCAATCATCAACCTGTTTTTCCAAATTTCATAACACGATTTGTTTTAATTATCATGAACATTTAATTGAAACTTTAGCACATGTAACGACGGAAATTAGCGTCTTTCGAACTTTCGACGTTTGGACAAATTGGCTACTGTTTTGTAATGTGTGGAAGCATTTTATCCCTTTAAGACCCAAACATGTAGTTAATAAGAAAAGAATCTTGGCATTTTTTACTCTTCGTGTATCTAACTTTTGTTTTGATTAATTATAAAAAATACGCGTTAACTGCTTTGAAAAATGAAATATCAACTTGAACAAAGTGGCTACCGTTTGAAAAACGACTGTGTAGAGAAGATTTTATTGAATCAGCAATATTTGAACTCACGAATAATGAGGCAAATATTTGTACTTTTGTTAGATATTATTATTGTCTTTCTCTTTTTATTCATTTTCTGCTACTTACAAAATTCACTTTCAGTCGTTGGGATAACGAAAAACGTCGTTGGACATTTTTCTTATTCCCGCTTAATATAAAGCCACCGAGTCAAATAAAATTTGGCAAAAATAACGGCTTTAACGCCACAAAGAACCGACACCTGTCGTTGTTCCTGCCAAGTATCAAGAAGATCAGAGAATAAGAAATAGTATCACTATACATAAGATTTAAAACAGTTTTTCATAAATGTAACGTTGGACATCCGGTTTTTTTCACATAGCTTTGCTAATCTAATCATCAAATATACTAGATATTACTTAGTATATGATCAAGAGCTGTAAAAACATAATTTGAAACATATATTGAATTTGTTTTAATATTGGTTCGTGTTTTCTAACATTTTTATTTTGTTTTGCGGATGAAATTTCGAAGATTCTGTTTTAAATCCTAGAGGTTGTAGGAACATCGAGTCCAACGTTTGAAAGTAGAAAGAGAGCAATGAATATTTCAATTCACCCTTATTACACGAAGGCATGTAGTTAGCGCTTGTTTATAGGTAGGACTCTATGTCAGTCCTCATATAATTCCACACATACTTGTTCGATTAAGTAGAAGGTTTATAAGACCTTGACTGATTCTGCATCCCTTCCACGGTCAGTATCTACTTAAACAGGATCTATAAATTATATAAGTTTCTCACAGAAGGTAACCAAAGAAGGTGACCAAAGATTTTGCAACGATACAAATATTAAACTTTACAATATGAATAAATATCTTTAACCAATGAATTCAAATAGCAAAAGCTATGCAATTAACAAATATATACTTATTAAGCATCATGTAAATTAATCAACAATGAAATACTTTAAATATGAAATTTGGAGTTTTACCAAGGGAGCTAATAATTAATTAATGTTAACACTGTCTGCCACACAGCATTTCGGGGCCTCTCCCTCTGGTATCTTTCGTCCCTCTTTTATAGCTGACTATGCGGGGTTTTTTCTAATTATTGGGGGCATTATGATAACATATAGTTGTTAATTTCTGTGTCATTTAGTCTCTTGGCAATCATAATACATATTCTTTAATATGTATAGTGATGTCGTTATTACGACATAGCTATGTCGTTAAAACGACATAGTGATGTCGTTATTACGACATGTTATGTCGAAATAACGACATAGCGATGTCGTTATAACGACATGTTATATCGAAATTACGACATAGCGGTGTCGTAATAACGACATGTTATGTCGAAATTACGACATGCTATGTCGTAATTACGACATAATTATTTTTTTTTTGAATGGCCCTTATCGGCTTCCGTAGTTTAGAGATAATGAACAGACTTAACCTTATACTACGGAAGCCGATAAGGGCCATTCAAAAAAAAAAATTTATGTCGTAATTACGACATAGCATGTCGTTATTTCGACATAACATGTCGTTATAACGACATCGCTATGTCGTAATTACGACATAACATGTCGTAATAACGACATCACTATGTCGTAATAACGACATCGCCATATATATAAAAGAATATGTATTATGATTGCCAAGAGACTAAATGACACAGAAATTAACAACTATAGGTCATCATAATGCCCTCAATAATTAGAAAAAGCCCCCGCATAGTCAGCTATAAAAGAGGGACGAAAGATACCAGAGGGAGAGTCCCCGAAATGCTGTGTGGCAGACAGTGTTATTTATAAATTATTAGCTCCCTTGGTAAAACTCCAAATTTCATATTTAATGTATTTCATTGTTAAATAATTTACATGAAGCTTAATAAGTATATATTTGTTAATTGCATAGCTTTTACTATTTGAATCCATTGGTTAAAGATATTTATTTATATTGTAAAATTTAATATTTGCATCGTCGCAAAATCTTTGGTTACCTTCTTTGGTTTCCTTCTGTGAGAAACTTATATATTTTATAGAACCCATTAAAGTTCATTCAACTACCGACGTATCGTGAAAGGCTACATAGCCAGTCAAGGACGATAAAAACTTCAATTTTTTGGAAGAATAATAAGTGGAACTAAACGTGGACAGATATTCAGTCCTACCAAGGCAAACTAAGCCTTCCACATCCCAATCAATAAGCGCAAACTACATGGATTCATGTAATAAGGGTGAATTGAAGTAT
>NW_027468268.1:0-17600 GCF_965363235.1 Mytilus galloprovincialis | reverse complement strand
ATACAGAAAATTCGCCTTTTTAAAACATTGAATGTATCACGAATAATACGCGACAACAAAGTAAAATCATTTCTTAAAACACTGCAAAAAAAAATCATTCTGATTGATACAGTGGTATTGTCATAAATTGCGCTGGAGTGAACAGTGGTACAGCAAACGTCGAATTCCCTAACACAATGTTATCACACACTATAATAGACAACTTTCAAGTTTAATGCATTTCGGTCAAAAACTAAACGTCATTAATTGACAATCGGCACTTCTGTCATTAAGGAATTGTGTTTGTTTACGTACAGAACAACCATTATTTTTAGTTGATCCTGCACAATAACGATCACTAAGATGCTTGATGAACGTTAATAGTGCAGGGATACAGGCGACCCCCTCTATCTGGTAAATGAGTCGACGTCATAAAGGCATGCATAATTGACAAGTTTAGGTGACGGATGAACTCGAAAGTGGTCTATTAAAAAAGATCATTTAATGTTACCTATAAACAATTTATAGGTCAGATAAATATGCTTGAAAAATATCACAATACTCTGCAATAGAAGAAAGAGAGTGAAAAACAGATCTTATGCAGGAAAACAAAGTGCTTATTATATTTTTATTTTCAGATCTTATTTGAAGCCACCATTTAATACAGAAGGCAGGAAAACTGCAGGGATGTATGAAGAGGTAAACGTCTTCAATATTAAGAATTTTATTTTATTTTGGGGGGGGGGGGGGGGGGTTGTACCGTGTAACAAAACCGGTTCTTTAGTTTATTTATACCAAATTACTTTGTTTAGCTATTTTCATTAAAAAAAATCTGTCAGTAAACTTTATATAGATTAGATCCTTAGTACTCCTGTTTAAATTGTTTAACACTTATTACTTTGGGTCTGTATATAGCAGGTGTTTTGAGCCCTCTCAACACTCCTTTAAACCTTCATCTTGGAAGAGTTGAAATAGCACTAAGTAAAGAACAAACTGTAAAAATGAGCTGAAAATGACTTGACTCATTAAATTATCAGCACAAAGCACAAAAATCAACTTACAGTAAGACATTAGTTCAGATATAAAAGCTAGTTCAGGGCCAGTAACAAATAATATTGTGGATCCAGTTATTTTCTAATATACCAATTTTTGTAGATTGAGGAAAACTAGCATTTTAAAAGCAAATATTTAAGATTATGGTTTTGCCAAGTCTATATACATGCCTATTAAAAATTGTAATTTGTTGAATATTAAAATTCATAATTCATGTACCTGTATTCACAAAAAAAAATTACAAATATTTAAAAATATGATAATAAGTTCATAGTTAAAAAATCACGTTTTAGGAAACTAAAATATCAACCATTACACATCCAATGGATTTAGTGATTAGATTAATGAATATAAAATAAAAAACAAATTTCCTCTACTAGGCAGAGTTCGTGAAAGCACAAAATCATGATACTTGCAAGTAATTAGTATCCTTGAAAATACACTTGTTTCTGATCCAACAAAATTGGTTTTGATAGAAAGATAAATAAATCCACAGTACTTAACGTTGTATGATAGTGCACATTTTGTTTAGGGGCCTGCTAAAGCATGCCTTCGGGAGCAGGATTTTCTTGCTCTGTTGAAGAGCCATTGGTGGCCTTTGGCTGTTTTGTGCTTTTTGGTCAGGTTGTTCTCTCTTTGACACCATCCCCATTTCCATTCTCAATTTTATTTTTATAACTTTTCTCTTTTCAGTGGTATATGCCTCTAGTAAAACCAAAATGATGAACCTAGGAATAATCTGTATAGATCATGGTCTGCAACTAGCTCCATAGACAAAGAAGACAGCTTTAAATGAAAAAAAATTATGATCTTATACTAGTATTAACTGTTGAACTTTACCACTGGAATCTTATATAGATCGTGATTTTATATTAGAATAAAAGATACAAGGCAGGAAAAATAGTCAAAAAACACAGATTGAGATCTTCAAACATTTGAGTTGTTGGCCAAGTCATATGTGTTACTTGCTTCTTAGATTAGAAAAAAAAATTAATAAAATCTCAGTTCTATTTTTAATGAATTTACAGTATAAAATTATTGCTATTTTTATAGAAATAAGAAGATGTGGAATGATTGCCAATGAACTCAAATGACATCAAAGTTAACAACTATAAATCAACTTCAGCCTTCTACAATGTGGAAAACCCATACCACATAGTAGTTTTAAATGGCCATGAAAAGACAAATATAAAACGATAAATGAAATTATTGAAAAAATTACAGTGATTTGTGTACAAAAGATAAATAAAAAACATATATGGTATAATGCAACCATGGGAAGCATGCTCCTGAATTGGGACAATTTTGTGCAGTTGTACATGTTTCCTTGTTCTAAACCCCACCCCCTAAACTTGATCAGGGATGTACCAGTACAAATCAGTGGGAAAATGCTCAACTCATTAAATTGATACAAAGCACCAACAAAAATAACAAATACAGAAGAATAACATATCACAGATCCGAGAGTATTTACAGAAAGCTAGTTCAAAAGTTCATAACTGCTAATAATGAAAAACATGTTTATAGACTAATATATCAATCTCCAACTCCCAATGGATTTTGTGTAAGATGTCAAAAACAGTCAGAGAAAACCATGACCTTGTGCTACTCCAAAATTTAGGTATCCATAGATTGTAGTACCATGAATGGACACACCACTTGTGTATAACAACAAAATTTAGTGGGGTTTTAATTTATTGATAACAAAACAAAAATTCAACGATCTGATCACACTGTTGAATTGGTAGTCTTTTAAGGTGGTACCCAACACTTTAACTAAAAATCATTTGGTTCGTTTAATTTTCATTAAATTTTGGTAAAGTTATTACTTTGACCATGTTGACACTTTAACAAAATATAAAAAATTAAAAAAAAGAAGGAACCAACTGTTGTGTCAGAAAAATTACACTGGTTATATAGCAATTTGACAAACACCAATTTTGATCATTTAGATTAATATTCCTTTTACATCACAACGTAATTAAAACTTTTAGCTGATTTTACAGAGTTATTTTCCTGTAGTCTTAGGTACCACCTTAAGATAAATTTATTGAAAAAAATCAGAAGTTTACCTGGATACTAACTGAATTTACAGACTTTTAGTTGCCTTTTAAAGTTATTATTCTCAGCAACATGTTCAACAAAAAATATAAAACTTAAAAGTCTGTTATTGTTGCTTACTCTGTCCATCTGTTCACATATATAAAAAGATGTCGTATGAGTGCCAATTTGTGAAAGGAAATTATTATAGGCCCAATTACGGTCTTCATCACTGAGCCTTATCTCACACATAACAGAAAGCTATAATGGTATTGGTATGAGTGCCAATTTGTAAAAGTAAACCATAATAGGCCCAATTACGGTTTTCATCAGAGAGCCTTATCTCACACATAACAGAAAGCTATAATGGTATTGGTATGAGTGCCAATTTGTAAAAGTAAACCATAATAGGCCCAATTACGGTTTTCATCAGGGAGCCTTATCTCACACATAACAGAAAGCTATAATGGTATTGGTATGAGTGCCAATTTGTAAAAGTAAACCATAATAGGCCCAATTACGGTTTTCATCAGGGAGCCTTATCTCACACATAACAGAAAGCTATAATGGTATTGGTATGAGTGCCAATTTGTAAAAGTAAACCATAATAGGCCCAATTACGGTTTTCATCAGGGAGCCTTATCTCACACATAACAGAAAGCTATAATGGTATTGGTATGAGTGCCAATTTGTAAAAGTAAACCATAATAGGCCCAATTACGGTTTTCATCAGGGAGCCTTATCTCACACATAACAGAAAGCTATAATGGTATTGGTATGAGTGCCAATTTGTAAAAGTAAACCATAATAGGCCCAATTACGGTTTTCATCAGGGAGCCTTATCTCACACATAACAGAAAGCTATAATGGTATTGGTATGAGTGCCAATTTGTAAAAGTAAACCATAATAGGCCCAATTACGGTTTTCATCAGGGAGCCTTATCTCACACATAACAGAAAGCTATAATGGTATTGGTATGAGTGCCAATTTGTAAAAGTAAACCATAATAGGCCCAATTACGGTTTTCATCAGGGAGCCTTATCTCACACATAACAGAAAGCTATAATGGTATTGGTATGAGTGCCAATTTGTAAAAGTAAACCATAATAGGCCCAATTACGGTTTTCATCAGGGAGCCTTATCTCACACATAACAGAAAGCTATAATGGTATTGGTATGAGTGCCAATTTGTAAAAGTAAACCATAATAGGCCCAATTACGGTTTTCATCAGGGAGCCTTATCTCACACATAACAGAAAGCTATAATGGTATTGGTATGAGTGCCAATTTGTAAAAGTAAACCATAATAGGCCCAATTACGGTTTTCATCAGGGAGCCTTATCTCACACATAACAGAAAGCTATAATGGTATTGGTATGAGTGCCAATTTGTAAAAGTAAACCATAATAGGCCCAATTACGGTTTTCATCAGGGAGCCTTATCTCACACATAACAGAAAGCTATAATGGTATTGGTATGAGTGCCAATTTGTAAAAGTAAACCATAATAGGCCCAATTACGGTTTTCATCAGGGAGCCTTATCTCACACATAACAGAAAGCTATAATGGTATTGGTATGAGTGCCAATTTGTAAAAGTAAACCATAATAGGCCCAATTACGGTTTTCATCAGGGAGCCTTATCTCACACATAACAGAAAGCTATAATGGTATTGGTATGAGTGCCAATTTGTAAAAGTAAACCATAATAGGCCCAATTACGGTTTTCATCAGGGAGCCTTATCTCACACATAACAGAAAGCTATAATGGTATTGGTATGAGTGCCAATTTGTAAAAGTAAACCATAATAGGCCCAATTACGGTTTTCATCAGGGAGCCTTATCTCACACATAACAGAAAGCTATAATGGTATTGGTATGAGTGCCAATTTGTAAAAGTAAACCATAATAGGCCCAATTACGGTTTTCATCAGGGAGCCTTATCTCACACATAACAGAAAGCTATAACGGTATTGGTATGAGTGCCAATTTGTAAAAGTAAACCATAATAGGCCCAATTACGGTTTTCATCAGGGAGCCTTATGTCACACTTAACAGAAAGCTATAAAGGGCCCTAAAGATGACTAGTGATAAACCATTCAAAGAAGAAAAACAATGGTCTAATCTATATGAGAAACAAGAAACACTTATGAACCACATTAACAAACAATAGCCACTGATCATCAGCGTCCAGACATTGATTCACCAAAACCATGAGAACTGTAAATCCATTTATCAAATAATGCATCTCCTAAAAGTGCTCTCAATACAAAGTAGCTGTCAACACTAATATTTCTTACGTCTATGATATACGGTCATATATACATGTTCATACTTATGCAAGACATTCATGCTGGTCATAGAAGGAGTAAAACAAAAACTGGCCAGCTTGTAGACTCACAGTTGGACCAATTTTTGTTTTATTAGCCTTAGGGTAATATGCCTTCCTGTGATCTAGTGACTCAGTATTATAGCAAAGTAAAAAGCATGGTGTATTTATATTTCATTAACATGCTATTCTGCTAATTATGCATGTGATATTTGCAGCTGGACGGTAACCAAAGTTCAATCATTCTATGCACTCTTGGAGCATATCCTGTTCTCTGAGTGTATTGGCTAAAGCAGGTTGAAATCCGACATGACTCCGTGGGCTATTCTTTTTTCGTTAACTTGTTATTTCCTCGACACTAAACGTTATGTCTTAGTTAATCATACTTCAAACAATGACTCATAAGACTTAGTGAAATAAATATAATCTCTAAAACCTTGTCAAATATTCCTGTGGTATGTTTTTTAAGAGACCGGCACTCTCGAATTTACCACAGAATCGGACAGATGGAATTTTCTAAACAGCGTTTATTGCTACACAGGAGTGCTATTTCGGTTATAATTATTTATCAAATGAGAATTGCAAGTCATTTCAATCATAGCAAAGTGAATTAGAATGCTACTAGATATACAAATAAATCTACTTACTAGTATCTAACTTTTATTGTTTTCAAAGAGGGGAACAATACAAATTGTCAGCACCATATAATATTTAACTTAAGCATTATACGTTCAATGTATTAGTTATATATGAATGTCATGAACAGCACAGGCGGATTTTGAGAGTTTCCAGGAGGCCCTATCCCCTTCTGTAGGGAAAAGTTGGTTGATTATGTACAATGTAGAAAATCACTGAAGCAGGACTGACCCGGGTCTCCTTTTCAGCAGTCAGTAAGCCCCCCTTATGAAAATTTCTGGATCCGCCACTGCTAAATATACATGAAATATTTTCCACTGGACGTTAAGCAACTCACGATCAATCAATCATTAGAAATGAGGAAATAAAGCCCCGATCCATTTTGCAATGCAACATAGTCCCACTGACTTCAAACATGAAATCTTAAATCTCTTTCATCGTCCGTTACGACTACAATTTGTAAGGACGATACGTCGCTAAAATATCTAGTGACAAAAAATGTACTCGACAAGTATTTGATATAATTTGATAAATACGAAACCTCTCTTTCTTGAAATATAAAAAGGAGATGACAAAGATTTGTATAATTACTATCCATAAATGTTAATAACTACAGAGCAATAGTAAGTAAAAATACCATACATAAGTTATAGAAACTAGACCCCTGTAAGTCAAAACATGGACGAATTTGAATAGTACAAATGTACGATTTGTGTATATAGCAAACTGTCTATTTACTTTTAAATTACGATAGTTTTCTTTTGTTTTCTGTAAATTTAATATGTACGCATTAATGCTTCATAATTTCCATTGTGATTTACATTTAAAACAATGCATTAATCGCTTAAGAATAGAAGTGGATTTTTAAAAAGAATGAACAAAAATGGATATTTAAAATCAAAGATCTACCTCATATTTCAAATGTCTGCGTTGGTAAGTATGCTTTTCATACTTAAAACCAATATTTATTATAATACGATTAGTAGATGTAAACTTGTAAAAAATCGGTTTTCAAAAAAAAATATATGTCATTGCTATTTTCTTTGATCAGGCCGAAAATGGAACGAATTCCAATCCATTCACGGCTGTATTTGGCTTCTGTCAAAATTCAGAACATAACAACGTCTGTGATTATAGCATAATTTTAGTTTTGATGTTTGGTTACAACGCAGAACAACGCAAACGAAAAGAAGCACACAGTCATATAAGAAAATCCATGTACACATTGAAAGACTCATCTGGCATGAGAACGCAAGCCGAAAAAAAAACATCTAACAAATAAACGACAGCACGAACTATTAAAAAAGGGGATCTACAAATAGCGTCTTTTTCCGTTCTGAATGCTATTGCTTCGGAAGGAACCTTTTCATAGAAGTTTTTTTTTTTATTAAAACTTTGTAGCAGGTTGGTAACCTATTTTAACTCTACCGCATTTCCATCTGTTTTTTTTTAGCTCGTTCAGTCATTTCTATGCAAGTCTATAATATTAAATATTTTTTTTCAGACATTTTCTTTCTAAATAAATAGCCATATTGTTTCGACGCAAGAACAACCGTATGGTGACCTCCAAATGTGCTTGTCTCTGTTATTTTTTCGTCAATATCTTATTGACTCTTGTCCGACATTTTCGTGGAATTACAAAAAGGGTAGCAAAACAACTACGAGCCTTATTTGCTACTACAATATTATAATTGATTATTTTTTGGTTGCTTAATGTCCAGTAGCAAATATTTTTGTGAAATATAAACATTTGATCTGTTATACGTTTCGTTAATGGAACTATACAATATAGTCTAGTCAATTTAACCACAAACAACGGCGATTTTCTGAGTTTCCAGTTTTCGACGTTTTTTCACTAAAAATCACTCATTTCACCTCAAATTTACTTCAATATGAATAATAATAGCTAATGGACTACTTTATAGTATATTAAGATAAAGTTTCCTGTCTTCTACATGCTTTAGGTCTAAAAATGCAACAACAAATAATAAATTTTCTTCTTTTCCAGTTTTCAGCATTTTTTCTCTAAAAACCATATATTTCACCCAAAATAACCTTTTCCGTAAATCATATCAATGTATAGTTTTAGTATGTTGTTAGTACAAGTCTATATTATAATTTTCACAAAAAAAAAGCTTGTGTTGTAATTAGTTGGAGGTTGAGTGATTTTAGAGCTAGATTGACTAGGATAATAGGGTCTGGATGTTATTTGCAGACTTGATCTTCCATTTGTTTGATATAAGATTTAGATTTTCTCGTTTGATAAGGAACTTTGCTTTTGGAATTTTCCTTGGAGTTAGGTATGTTTGTTATTTGACTTTTTACAGAAAAGAGAAAGGGCAAAAAGGGAGGACTAAAGGGTTAAAAAGAAAACAAGGAAAAAAAAAAAAATAGGCCAACAAAAAAATTAAATAGCCAGTATTTAGAAGCTATAATATTAATGATAGAGAATAACAGATACAATTAAATAAATAAGGAATAGAGAAACATGTACTCAAGAAATTTTGGACACTTATCCATAACCTTAGTTAAACAACAAGTAACGCATAAAAGGACACAGTGATATTTTAACTATTTCGTCTTTAAATACATTTTTACAAAAGTTGACTAAGTGTAACAAATTATTTTGGATAATATTACCGAATGGGTTTCAAGTGAATAGATCGTTAACTTAGATCAATTTAAACAAAGTATACACTTTTATATATGAATGTTAATTGCATGCAAAAATATTCAATAAAAAACAGTAATATATATCAAGGTTAGTGCATCATTTTGCAGAATGATGTCTTTGACAAACTTTTAAGAACACGACACTGCATTAAGATGAAGGCTCAAAAAGAAAATTTGCAAATCTGCCAAAAATATTCATACGCGTACTATTCAATTATAGGTTATCGATTTGAAAGATTAAGTGAATGTGTGCTTACAGCCTTAGATATAGAAAATCTCCTTCTGTATATCTTTAGAACAAGTTGTTGTTTAATATTTTGCTACAGACGCGCCATTCGACCGCACAGTTGACATTACATCGTTCAAAACTTGATTGCACATGGGACAAATATAGTGATGCACATTATCGTCCGTCCGTCCGCCTCAAGATTTATTTCCGGATGATAACTAAAATACAGCTCGACCAATTCTGTTGATATGTTAATACAATTTCACACATTATATATTCGACTCTAATAGTTTTATCATTAACTGTTCCATCGTTATATATCTCCGTTAATTATAAAAGTGAGATTTTCCTGGGGTCTGGATAATAACTTACTATTTAACATGCCGCAATATTTTAAAATTAAAACACAATGTCATGGATTATGAAGTCTAGGACAAGTGCACTTTTGATGGGTTTACCATTTACGGTTCCAGAATTATGTCCTTATATTTATAAATGCATAGAAAAGTTTTGGTTATATAGTTATCAAAGGTTCCAGGATTATAATTTAGTACGCCAGACGCGCGTTTTATTACACATTTTTATAATGGATTGATTGATGTTTGTTTTGCGCACAGTGGCAAATATTTCATGTATATTCTTTACTTGAGAGTAATAAATTCATGCTTTTTTCTTCCAGCTTTATGCCGCCAAATGATCTTTAATTTCTTTGTACCATGTAACCATACTACCTCACCTAAATGGACGATTATGATGACGAAGACTACAACAAAACGCCGACGCCACAGAACGGAGGACTGAATTTTTTCAGCAGGAACAGTAGCCGCGCTTCGAGTTCAACTCCCTCGAATAATCCTTTTAATAAGACAGCACGTGAACGCACAGACGCTTCTTCTGCATCTTCACGTGCATCTGGAAAAGTTGGTTTCCAAGCGAACGTACCACCACGAGGCACTAACTCACGAGCTACACCAATCAATTCGGTTAGACGATCTGTTAGTTTGCGTACAGGAAGCTCCGTCGCGAAAACATTACCCGAAAGGAAAGCAAGCGGACGAAATAGTGTCATAGCTAAAACCACAGACGATATAAAGAAAAAGAGCACAAACGGAAGAAACAGTGTGTCAAATAAATTAGAATCCGATAATTCAAAACTTGTTCTCGATTCAAACGCTATAAACTCATTGTTCTGTGAACCTTGCCAACAACAGTGTATCGACGTTAAAGCAGAATCTTATTGTAAAACCTGCGAGGAAGCGCTATGTGATAGCTGTGCTGGAACGCATAGAAATTCAAAAATCACACGTGATCACGCAGTGCTATTATTAGACGAAATGTCCAATCCAAGACCAAAGGCAAGAGACGATCAGTACCCGTCAAAACCAGGTAAGCCGGAGAAAGTTTCTATTGAATCCACTACATGTACTATAACCTGGGAGCCGTCGACGGGCCCTGTTGACTGTTATGAAGTTAGATATAAGGTAAAGACTTCTAAGACATGGTCCAAAGTACAGACAGAAGGCCCACAGTGCATGTTTACTGTTCAAAACTTAAAGGGAAGGACGGCTTACAATTTTCAGGTGCGTGGTATTGCCGGTTCGATTGAAGGACCGTTCAGTTATGTCAGTGAGCCTTATGAAACCAAAGTTTCGTTAGCATGGAGATTGATGCAGTCAGCAAGGAAAGTAGAGGACGGGAGTCCCGCTAAATATAAACTGGAATTAGACGAAAAACTATCAGCCAGAAACGAGAAAGCAAAGACAAGAAAATGTGTACTTGGTGAGTTTGGTATACAACTGTTGTGAAGTAATTGAAAATACAGAAACAACTTTAAAGTATAATTTTATTAATTCTACTCGTTTTATAACATACAACCAAATATATTGAGCAAAGAATTATCATTATCGTTATCATTAGGTGCATGTTTTATTATTTGATTGGCAACATGATGTGACACTGGGATGTGGGTGCATGTCATTAAAAATCGTGATGGTCCTGTTAACAATTATTTTCGTAAGTTTTAATTGTGTCTCCTAATGTTTTTCCAAAGATGAAAGCTTATTATTTTTTTCTATGTAAAAAAATACTGATAACGAAAGAATCATTTGATTGGATTAGATTACGACGAGTACTTCACATTCCCCTCTGAGTATCAAATCCCCTTCTGAATGTATTTATAGAGATCTATCCGAAATTTATTTCTTTTTTTATGAATATTTTGTAATAACAAATTTGAACTGCTGGTGTAAGAGTACAATATCAACCAAATATATTTTATTTTCCTAACGTCCAATGGTATAAAAGTTTTATGAATATTCACTGCAAGTCAATTCTGAATCGCGTTTTACACGTTTAAACGTTTTAAACAGAGTGTAAAATATTCATTTAGAAACCAACGAACTCGATTGCACAATTATAATTCCAATATATCACCTACTATTGAACTATCGTGGAACCCTTTTCATCTTCCAAGTACATGTAGCCCACTTGCCACACACTGTATAAGGAAACTAGTTTCTGATTCTTGAATAAATGTTAAGGTTCTAGTATTTCTTAGATACCAAAATGGGTAGAATGGTAAAATATAAAAAAAAAGGAAGATGTGGTAAGATTGCCAATGAGACAACTGTCCACAAGAGACTAAAATGACACAGACATTAACAACTATTATAGGTCACCATACGGCTTTCAGCAATGAGCAAAGCCCATACCGCATAGTCAGCTATAAAAGGCTCCGATAAGACAATGTTAAACAATTCAAACGAGAAAACTAACGGCCTTATTCATATAAAAAAAATGAAATAAGCCGGTTAAAAAATCCTAGAAAATGTGGTATGAAAATAATGCAAATGAGACCACGTTCATCCAGAGTCGAAATGACGGTGATGTGCGCAAAAATATGTCACTTCAAGTCTTCCACATTAAGCAAAACACATATACCCTATAATAAGTTATGTAATGATAAATTAAAGATACGACATTTGTACATTTGAAAGAAAGACATACGACAAAGATGTTTTTCCTATTCAAAAAGGGATTGACGTCCTCTACGCCACACCTGAATCCGCTACTTAAGGAATAACAGTACTGTAGTTGAAGAGTTACCACCGTCAATTGTAGATTTGACGGTCGCAAATGCAGTTTTACTGGCGACGCGTAGCGGAGACAGTAAAACGGAGATTTGCGACCGTCAAATCAAAATTGACGGTGGCAACTCTTCAACTACAGTACTGTTATTCCGATTCTAATGCATTACAAACAGAAATAATACGATAAAACTTGAAAAAAGGTCTAAATTTTGACAAATAAAAAAAATCCGCGAAACTTCATGAATGATTTTGGCGCAAAGACGTCATGGCTAAACATGACGTCATACAAATGAAAACTTACAAACTGGAGATTATTACGTTACCTATACGATTCAAATTCGGATAAAATTACATTAAAACGGCGAATTGGAGGAAGGTGTTGTTTTATTTTCGATTATAAAGTAGTAATCGAACATTTGTTGATTCAACAATTCAAAATGGCGGGTCCATCCTTAGTTACGCCTAGTCAATTGTGGATTCTAATGCAATTATTTTGTAACAATTGTTCTGATTGGATAACAGCAAGCGTAAAATTTTCTATCTCCTTGTCTGTAACTAAGGAAGCCGACATTTTGAATTTCGGAATGTATTGACATGTTATTTCTACAATAATAAACAAGAAACTCACTTGTTGCGCCTAAAAATCTTCTTTTTACCAAATTTTATTACATTCTGAAGCGACACAGAAGCCAGAAAACGCCCGGTGTTCATGTTTGACGCCGGAAGCATACCTATGACGTCACCTAGTGTAAGGACCAAAGAACATAACATCTTTTCGCGGAATTTTCTTTAATGAACATTTTAAACTGAAATAATGATTGAAAATTGATTATAAACTTGTTTTGCATTAGAATAGAGATAACTGTATTGTATTTGAAACTTTGAGGACGTCCATCGGTAGTTTTACTGTCGCAAATACCCGTTTACCTGTCTCCGCTCCGCGTCGCCAGGTAAACTAAATTTGCGACAGTAAAACTACCGATGGACGTCCTTAAAGCTTCAAATACAATACAGTTATCTCTTAATTTGACGGCAACTTTTAGCCAATGAAAAAAATTGTTACATACAAATTGCATTAGAATCTACAATTGACGGTGGCAACTCTTCAACTACTGCACTGTTATTCCTTAATTTGACGGTCGCAAATGCAGTTTTACTGGCGACGCGTAGCAGAGACAGTAAAACGGAGATTTGCGACCGTCAAATCAAAATTGGCGGTGGCAACTCTTCAACTACAGTACTGTTATTCCGATTCTAATGCACTACAAAAAGAAAAAATACGATAAAAGTTGAAAAAATGTCTAAAGAGGTAGGGACAATTTGCCGGCAATTTGTTTCATTCGATAAGACAGGTAAATCGTGTTTTAACAATAGCCCGACAGATGCTTATTATAGTACATAAACATACGTCACATCATCTATTTTCATACCTTGAACAGGTATTCCTACAAAAACAAGGCCATGACTATTGATTTTTTAATATTGATTTTATTTTATTATTAACATCCTTTATGCAAGGTGCCACACCATGTAACTTGTCAAGGAGCCAAATAATATCGAACTAATTCAAATCTTGATTTACTCATTCTAAATATGTATATCTGTATTTGTTCTTGTCTTTTAAGGTTTTATCGTCTATAAGATAAGACAAGAAAATACATGTACATGTATATATTTTTACCGAAGAACATCTTACATCAGTTGGTCATAGATCACCCTGTGTTACTACTTCATGTTTTATTGCCTTTTCTGTAATTTTAACAAATCGGCCCTTCGTTGTGATACAGATGCAACAGCTTCTTCATGTTTTACTTACAATCACGATTTGTAGTGTAATTGATTTGTTCTGTTATGTTGTTTTATTTTTCTGATGAGTTATGTACCCGTGTATAGACGGTGGTAAAAATTTCAGTACTAGTATCTTTACAGTTTGTGATTTGGCGACAAAATTGTTGTTGACTGCATTTGTTACATATAATACCATGTTCAAAAAAGGTTTCGACGAATTGTTTTTTGTTGTTATGAAACTTGTATACAATGGCCTTATTTTAAGTTATGTGTATATATATTACACCCGCAACATGTAGGCTTAATTTCTATAGAATTAATTCTCGTGTTATTGGTTATATACAGGTACCTGCATCAGTTTGACGGCAGTTGTCCCTTGGATATATGTAATAATGTAAACACATGAATAGAAAGTAATTCAAGAGTATGCACAGTCATAGGATTGCACACAATAAGCGATACATTATTTTGTCTTTGATACACGTAAAATTATATACTAGTAAATAAACTGAACAGTCAAAATGAACCAGAATGACTCTATGAATCAAGCAAACATCCGAAAAAATATGATAAAACTTTAAAATTTAACTAGAACACACCCGCGAAATCGCGGGCATATGCAGCTTATGAAGTGTTGAAGAATGTTTTTTTTTGTAAAATATATTAAGTATTGAGAATTACATAAAAGGTATCTCCCTTTTTCCAAAGTTCGATATTTGTTTCCTTTCTGCTAAATTCAATTATATTCGAGTTTTCTGGCCGACGACCACAACTATTCTTCCCCTTTGTTACAATGCTTCTTTTGGTAAAAGTCAAAACCTAATTAAAAATTTGCACTGTTTTAAACATGAAATAAATGTAACTGCTTATATATAGACCATTATAAGTCTAAAAAATATGCTTCTATGACAATCCATCAGTGCTTTTTTTAAGAGCCTTATTAACATGCCATTGGTAGGATTTGAATCATGTATAAATGACAAATACCGACTTAGTCTAATTTGAGGGGTTGTCGATCGGAGGGGTCCTGATCGCAAAATCCCGGGCTTTAAACCATGAAATCCCGAGATGCAGATTTTAAAGAAATTCATATCCCGAAATCGAAAAATATATTCCCGGATCCCGTAGGTATCAATCCCCAAATCCCGAGCTTAAAAACACCCGATCCCGACGCCCCGAAAAAAGTCCTGCCTCCCTCTAATCTCTACCTTACTTTCATTTTTGCCAAATCACTATTTTCCATTTTAACAATAAATTATATATAGAAATTCCCTGACAGAATACAAAGAGTCTCTATATACACTGTGTCTAAACCACAACGGCAGAATTTGATCGGACTCGATGGTATCTAACATCCGGCACAATGACGGAACATCAATAGACAGAAGAAAGATAGGTTTCTCCTTATTTTCTTATTTTTTTAATGATATCGAAGAATATATATACATATACAACCATTTTCTATTGTGAGATGCAATATTTTCTACAACCGTTCTATATTAACGGAGAAATAAGTCAAAATGCATGTCAAAATGACGAATTGAGTGAACCTTGCCTCGAAATTGTTTAATTTCTCTTTAAATTGTTCACATTGTACGGAAAGAAAGGTACGGGAAGATAGATACTGACACAGAGATTGCAAAACTAGTCATTATGAGCATCTCAATACTTGTATTTATGTGTATGGAACGAAAGAAATGGGTCATGTCAAATAAAAATACACCGGTTTCGTCATTGTTGTTTACTACACAACACCCGGTTTCGTCTATATATATCACCCGGTTTTTTTATATTATTTTAAAACCAACAATTTATGAAAAGCAACGTAAACACGGATCTGAACATTGTCTTTCGAAAAATTTAAATATATATGTATTATAAAGTAAACTTGGCGTGTTTACATTTATTTACATAGGTAATTATAGTACTGCACATTTTCCTAATGAAAGTCGTATCCGTTATTTCACTGATCTTCAAACTAATTTTAAATGGAATATAAATACTCAATAGCAAACACTGATATCTAATTATTTTTTTAACATTAACATTATGATATTTTTTTATATAGGTTTTGAGATACATCGCAGTATGTGACCCCCCTTTTTTTTTTACAAAGAAAACCTAATTAACGCTTAAAAAACAAAATTTAAAACATCACCTTAAAGTATGCAGAAGTTAAGAATTATATTACTAAGAAGTGTGTAAAGTTTGATGCAATAATGATAAATCATTTTGAGATATGGCGCGACATGTTAAAAAAAAACACACTCCTGTTTTACTTACAAAGTTCTGTAACTCAAAAAGATTTAATTTGATTTTCACTAAAAGGTTTACAAATCGTTTGACCATTTCAAGAAATAACTTTGTTAAGTTTCATGAAAACTAGATAAGCTGTTCTCAAGTTACGGTGCGACATGTTTACGCTGGACAGAAAGATAGACGGATAGCTAGACGGACAGACGGACGGACGGACCGAATGACTGATAGATGGAGGAACGGACGGATGGAAGGACGGACGGACAGATGGGTGTATACAATAATACGTCCTGTCAAAATTGGGACGGGCGTGTACAAACGCAAAGAAATGAAGAAAAAAAATCGTAATTAAAGGTCAATAAGTTTTATTAGGATATCGGCCAAGTCGATTTATTTGTATATTTGTCTGCCTTATCATTTTCCTATATAACTTTTATATATATTTGAGAAAAATGTATAGAAATCGATAAAAAGAACTTGAAATGCGGCATTTATTATAATAAACATAATCCAACTCACATAATCCGATTTCCCGGGTGTCCCTGTTTTCTCATTTCTTACAATATTTTAATTCGGTATACACTTTATAAGATAAGTGGCGAATCTAGATGACGTATAGGTTGCACGCCCCGACCCCACCTTCGATTGCCAAAACTATATTGATTCCTGTATTTAACGATTTTGTAAAGCAAAAAATAATCAAAATATTGTTCGACTCGCTACGCTCGGCGGTATGTAAAAGTTGTTCGAAATACACCCACTTTGAAATAAACTGAATCCGTCTGTCCGTATATATTGTCAAAATATATTGACCAACGTCAGTGTACGATCATCACAACACAATGGCGACAGTACAGACTCGTTTTTTTTAATAATGTTAACAAAATAATTATTATTGAATTTTATTGATGACCTGAGACTATTATACTAATTTGTACATAGCAGTATAGTTACAATTAGTGATAAATAAATTTTATTTTAATGCATGGTAGTTGTAATCCTACATTCATTTTCTATGTCGATTATGCATGCATATACATTTGTCTTATTATCAACGTTTATCCTTAAGAAGATTTATTTTTAACGATGGTAGAAAAGATTACATACATGGAATGATTAGATTACTTATAAAGGTGTCCATTCTTTTGTGCGAGAAAATCACATATCAATTGTGTGTTTCCATTTTTAAGACCGTAAACTTTAATTTCAAGTTTAAACATGTTCAACATATTTTCCCATAACTCATATAGGAAACGCATATTTAGAGAGCTTTAATCTCAATATGCTGTTAAAAAAGTTCGGAATGCAAAGTAAAATTAAAATATTTGTGTTCTATAAGAGTAGGAATTTGCTTATTATTTATTTGAATCTGAGACTCATATAAATAATAAGCCGCTGTCCGGTGAACGAACTTGTTTTCGAACGACCCACAAAACTCCTTTTGAACGCTGAAGTTAAATAATCAATTATAATGTAATGCGATTATGATTTTTTTATTTGACCAAACCGGGTTATGCATTTTGAAATCT
>NW_027468267.1:0-17971 GCF_965363235.1 Mytilus galloprovincialis | reverse complement strand
GCCCTGAAAAGGGCCGTTTGTGAAGTGAAACTTCTCGTTGTTTACTTGCTGCTGGTGTACTTTGTGACGGCTTTGGTACCTTCACTGACAGCGTGCTTGGCCAATTCACCGGGTAAGAGCAGACGAACTGCAGTCTGGATCTCCCGAGATGTGATGGTAGATCTCTTGTTGTAGTGAGCGAGACGGGAAGCTTCTGCAGCGATTCTCTCAAAAATATCGTTGACAAAACTGTTCATGATAGACATAGCCTTTGAGGATACTCCAGTGTCTGGGTGAACCTGTCTCAAGACTTTGTAGATGTAGATGGCATAGGATTCTCTCCTCTTCCTCCTCCTTTTCTTGTCACCGCCGGGTCGGGCAGTCTTTGCCTTTGTTACGGCCTTTTTGGCTCCTTTGGTTCCAACTTTTGGTGGCATTTTGACAGATGTATACTCTCTGAAATATAATCAGTGAATGATGGCCGTTAATAAAAATTTCTATTTATACTCGGCAAAACGGATTGAAAGTTTTTACTTAACGCGAACTTCGGAGAGAGCACCTTCTAACATTCAACCTAACTACTTGGAAGAAGCGATGATTTGATTGGTTTAGAACTGAAACATCTTTCAATCCGTTTTGCGGGTATAAATAGTAAACTACCACCTCTTGGGATAATCATTGTTTATACTTGTTCAAGTCAAACAACGTATTAAATCAAAAATGTCAGGACGAGGAAAAGGAGGAAAAGCAAAAGCAAAGGCAAAGTCTAGGTCATCCCGTGCCGGACTTCAGTTCCCAGTAGGTCGTATCCACAGACTTTTGAGGAAAGGAAACTACGCCGAGAGAGTTGGTGCCGGAGCACCAGTCTACCTTGCCGCTGTCTTGGAATACTTAGCAGCTGAGGTTTTGGAGTTGGCAGGAAATGCTGCCCGTGACAACAAGAAGAGCAGAATCATCCCCCGTCATCTCCAGTTGGCCATCAGAAACGACGAAGAATTGAACAAACTTCTCTCTGGTGTAACCATTGCCCAAGGAGGTGTTTTACCAAACATCCAGGCTGTACTTCTGCCAAAGAAGACACAGAAAGCTGCCAAGTAAAGTCAACACAACAGAAACTTCACTTACAACGGCCCTTTTCAGGGCCACCAACATTTTTCAAAAAGAATCTGATTTTGTTGTACAATTTAGTTGAATGCAGAAAGCAATCTCAAACATAGCTCACTCCCTCCATTTCTCTGTCTTTTTATTTTTCTGTTTTCTTTTTTCTTTGCAAACAATATACAGATGTCTACTTTCTTATTATATATTACAATAGTTGGTGGGAAAAAAATGAAGAACATTACATGTTTCTTTTTTTTCTTTCTTTCTTTTCTTATACAAGTCCAAGAAAATATACAACCATATAACGTATATTCGACGGAAATGCGCAAGCACGAGAGGAAGAAAAACTCAGTTGTTAGTGGTCAATGTTGCATATTTGTATCGTTTGTTGTGTAAATTAGTTGCAGTCCTATATATTATATTATATAATTTACGCACACAAATTACAATCTTTGACCTTATTTTTATATAAATATATTCGTTCGTTCGTTGTGTGTGTGTCTGTCTTGTCTGTGATCTAGCTGGATTATTTTCTTCTTCTTCTGCTGTCACATTCTCTTAAATATATAATATATAGTTTGTGTTCTAATACAAAGTACTTATGCGTATATTTATAGTTGTGTAGATTATTTTGTTTTTTTAGCTGAAATCAGTTGTATTCGGCAAAATCGTATATAAACAATAAATAATACTTTAACAATGAGCAAGTTTCCCAGTATGCGTGCAGTATACTAGAGAGAATACCGAGACTATAGAGAATATAGCTAGAGAATACAAAGACTATAGATATTACAAAGTGTTCTCTCTGTCTTAAGAACCTTTTAAAGACACTGAGACGAGTGACAGTTGTGTACTGTTATAAGCATGTCTTTATACGAGAATCAGGCGACACGCTACAAGAAAACGGCTGCATGTCTATACCAATCGGATACTGATCAAAATGGATGGATGATGTTTTTTTCTTCTTTTTTTTTTCTATTTTGCTATTTAATTTACAGAGACTTATTTTCCTGTCAATTATTAATTTCGTGTCAGACTGTTGATTAACCAATTATTTATTATTTGAATAAAGAATAATTCAATTCTTCATTACTCTTGAGTACTTTTTTTTCTGATTTAAATTTTCGTTGACACGATCACAACAAAACAGAATAGAAACAAATGTGTGCCAAATGTTAGCTTGGGGTGAACAATTGTTAGCTTCAGTCCAAAAAGGGATTGAAAGCTGTGAAAGTAACTTCCAGATCAGTCCAATCATAATACAGAGATTTCAACCAATCAACGTGAGTTTTATTACACCGAAAGGCCAATCAGTGTCGTGTTTGCAAACATTGCGGCTAGCACAAATACACTAACATTCGAAGTTTTAAAGTATTCTGTCGTGTAATCGTAGATTTTCACAGAGAACATATCGCAATGGCTCGTACAAAGCAGACCGCCCGTAAATCCACTGGAGGAAAAGCTCCAAGAAAACAACTTGCCACCAAGGCCGCCCGTAAGAGCGCACCTGCCACAGGTGGAGTTAAGAAGCCACATAGATACAGGCCAGGAACAGTCGCTCTTCGTGAGATCAGAAGATACCAGAAAAGTACTGAACTCCTCATCAGGAAACTCCCCTTCCAGAGATTAGTTCGTGAAATTGCTCAAGACTTCAAGACTGATCTTCGTTTCCAGAGCTCTGCCGTTATGGCCCTCCAGGAAGCCAGTGAAGCTTACCTCGTTGGTCTTTTCGAGGACACCAACTTGTGTGCAATCCACGCCAAGAGAGTCACCATCATGCCCAAAGACATCCAGTTGGCTCGCAGAATCCGTGGAGAACGTGCTTAAACTGACCTTTAGTCTATACAATAACGGCCCTTTTAAGGGCCACCAATATTTTTCAAAAAGAGTCTGAATATGTTGTACATCAAAATCAAATATAGCTGAAACCCCCTCTCCACCATCTTTCTGTATTCTTCTTTCTCCACATCTTTCTTTATTCTTCTTTCTTTTTATCTTTTTATTTTGCACTAAGATTAGACCAAGACAGTCAGGTTACTGTATTGAAAGAAGAAGAAAAATAAAGAGAAACTTATTTCAAAACATGCAAAGGAAAGAAATAAAAGGATAAATATATATAGAGAGAGAGACATACATACATATTTTCTTCCAAATCCTACAGAAAAAACAAGAATGTTATACCTTTTCTGGTATACCGCCCTGAAAAAAAATAATATACATGTATACATAAATAGAAAAAGGTAAGAAAAAACATACTCCAAGAACAACACAATCCATCTTCTAATTGCAGAATTATTAAAATGTATTTCTTTCTAATTTCTGTGGTTATATTTTTCTCTAAAATGCATTTTTCTCAGGTCTTATTTTCTCACTGTTTTTTTAGATGCTTTTTGTATGTAATTTTTACTTATATTGTGTATTATACTGTGACAACATGAGAAGATTCAATTATTATATATTTCTGAAATATATTTTCGGTACGGGTCCAAGTAGTCCACCTTAAATTCTCATTGAAAACTTTGTCTTCATCAATTGTGTGTTACAGAAAGAACTTTTTTTTAATACCTTTATTTTGCGATTAAAATGCAGCTATTTTGGGTGCTCTATGTGCCTTATAAATGATGTGAACATGTGTGCGGATGAATCTTTTTTCCCAATTGGTGGAGAAAAATAGACAAGGCGCAATAATTTATTCATTCAGTGATGTACCAATTGTGGTATTTAAAAAGTGAGGCTGCACTGTGTACATTTCAAAAGCTTATGACTACATGTATAAAGTATTCATACATATGTAGCTGCTGAATTTAGAAAGATTCATAATTAGTAGTTAAAAGATGAGCATTGATTGTATACATGTAATAGTAACATGTTTGAAATGTCAATTTCCCGGGACATCTTTATTGAAACTGGTAAAGGTGATTTTTAGAAAAATTATTATGCACACCTTTTTTTATTTACAAATTTATCTGTCCATGCTTAAATAACTGACTGGTATGCTGTAGTTTAGTTTTGCTTTTACTCTCTTAAGTCTGCAGAGTGGACTATCTCTGAAACTGTATCCTTAGAACAAAAAAAACTTTGTATAAAAAGATTTTTTTTTAAACTAATTGTTTTTAATTGCAATTGCACATTGTTAACTCCTGCTTATGTATGCAGTGTGATATGTTCTTGTATTTTAATTTAAGTAAAAGGAAATAAATCTCTTTCACATTGGAAAATATAAGAAGTATTAATTGATGATTAAGATCATTAGTTATTTGGTCCATCTTTTATAATCTTTGTATTTTTATTTGTATACAGTTTGAAATATTTTATTTTCATATATTTTCAGAGCTTCAATCAAAAAGTGGATTGAAAGTGTTACAGAATTCCTACAGAGTTACCTCCCGGATTTAGACGAAAACAACCAATCAGGTCCAACCTATCAAAAATTCAGTGGTATTTCTTTTAGGGCCGCGTTCATGAGATATATAGCATAATTTGGATAGTGTTGTCATTCGTTTTATCGAACTTCACAAAGCAAGCAACATGTCAGGAAGAGGTAAAGGAGGAAAAGGTCTAGGTTAAAGGAGGCGCCAAACGTCACAGGAAGGTGTTGCGTGATAATATCCAAGGTATCACCCAAACCAGCAATCCGTCGTTTAGCAAGACGAGGTGGTGTCAAACGTATCTCTGGTCTGATCTACGAGGAAACACGTGGTGTCTTGAAAGTCTTTTTGGAAAATGTCATCCGTGATGCTGTCACATACACAGAGCACGCAAAGAGGAAGACTGTCACTGCCATGGATGTTGTCTACGCCCTGAAACGTCAAGGACGTACCCTTTACGGATTCGGAGGTTAAACAGCCCAGCTGAAAAAATACAAATACAACGGCCCTTTTCAGGGCCACCAACATATTTCAAAAAGAATCTGCATTTGTTGTACTTAAAAATGAAAATCATAGCTTTCTCCTGTCCAACTTTCTTTTCTTTCCTTTTTACTTTTATTCGCTCATATTTTACTTTTTCATTTTTTTATTTTACCCCCATTAAAAAAAAAAGGCAAGCAAGTCTGTGGATACAATATGAATCCCGATTTTTAATGTAAATTACAATTTTATTCTTTATTTCATATTCTTTTATGTCATAAATATATTGCTTAATTTTTCTCCATTGTCAAAAACATTCAATCTAGTTTATATCCCCCCCCCCCCCCCCATTTTTTCGACGTTGAATTTATCTGTTCGTGGTTATGTTTTATACAATGGTTCATCAATACATATTCAAGTATAATTTTATTCTAGACAAAAAAAAAAAAAAAAAAGAGAGGAAGAAATGTATAACCCGTTAAATTTTGTGTATATATATATTTTTAATAACAAACTTTTTTGAAATCGGACTATCAGATGAAGAATAAAGAAGAGAAAAATAAGAAAGAAAGACAAAAAGACAGAATCCAGATATAGATAAATTGGTCATTTGGGGTGGGACACAGCTTGATTTAGAAGTTTGTTATGTACAACAATAATAAGACTCTTTTTGAAAAATGTTGGTGGCCCTGAAAAGGGCCGTTTGTGAAGTGAAACTTCTCGTTGTTTACTTGCTGCTGGTGTACTTTGTGACGGCTTTGGTACCTTCACTGACAGCGTGCTTGGCCAATTCACCGGGTAAGAGCAGACGAACTGCAGTCTGGATCTCCCGAGATGTGATGGTAGATCTCTTGTTGTAGTGAGCGAGACGGGAAGCTTCTGCAGCGATTCTCTCAAAGATATCGTTGACAAAACTGTTCATGATAGACATAGCCTTTGAGGATACTCCAGTGTCTGGGTGAACCTGTCTCAAGACTTTGTAGATGTAGATGGCATAGGATTCTCTCCTCTTCCTCCTCCTTTTCTTGTCACCGCCGGTCGGGCAGTCTTTGCCTTTGTTACGGCCTTTTTGGCTCCTTTGGTTCCAACTTTTGGTGGCATTTTGATAGATGTATACTCTCTGAAATGTAATCAGTGAATGATGGCCGTTAATAAAAATTTCTATTTATACTCGGCAAAACGGATTGAAAGTTTTTACTTAACGCGAACTTCGGAGAGAGCACCTTCTAACATTCAACCTAACTACCTGGAAGAAGCGATGATTTGATTGGTTTAGAACTGAAACATCTTTCATCCGTTTTGCGGGTATAAATAGTAAACTACCACCTCTTGGGATAATCATTGTTTATACTTGTTCAAGTCAAACAACGTATTAAATCAAAATGTCAGGACGAGGAAAAGGAGGAAAAGCAAAAGCAAAGGCAAAGTCTAGGTCATCCCGTGCCGGACTTCAGTTCCCAGTAGGTCGTATCCACAGACTTTTGAGGAAAGGAAACTACGCCGAGAGAGTTGGTGCCGGAGCACCAGTCTACCTTGCCGCTGTCTTGGAATACTTAGCAGCTGAGGTTTTGGAGTTGGCAGGAAATGCTGCCCGTGACAACAAGAAGAGCAGAATCATCCCCCGTCATCTCCAGTGGCCATCAGAAACGACGAAGAATTGAACAAACTTCTCTCTGGTGTAACCATTGCCCAAGGAGGTGTTTTACCAAACATCCAGGCTGTACTTCTGCCAAAGAAGACACAGAAAGCTGCCAAGTAAAGTCAACACAACAGAAACTTCACTTACAACGCCCTTTTCAGGGCCACCAACATTTTTCAAAAAGAATCTGATTTTGTTGTACAATTTAGTTGAATGCAGAAAGCAATCTCAAACATAGCTCACTCCCTCCATTTCTCTGTCTTTTTATTTTTCTGTTTTCTTTTTTCTTTGCAAACAATATACAGATGTCTACTTTCTTATTATATATTACAATAGTTGGTGGGAAAAAAATGAAGAACATTACATGTTTCTTTTTTTTTTTTCTTTCTTTCTTTTCTTATACAAGTCCAAGAAAATATACAACCATATAACGTATATTCGACGGAAATGCGCAAGCACGAGAGGAAGAAAAACTCAGTTGTTAGTGGTCAATGTTGCATATTTGTATGGTTTGTTGTGTAAATTAGTTGCAGTCCTATATATTATATTATATAATTTACGCACACAAATTACAATGTTTGACCTTATTTTTATATAAATATATTCGTTCGTTCGTTCGTTCGTTCGTTCGTTCGTTCGTTGTGTGTGTGTCTGTCTGTCTTGTCTGTGATCTAGCTGGATTATTTTCTTCTTCTTCTGCTGGTCACTTCTCTTAAATATAGTTTGTGTTCTAATACAAAGTACTTATGCGTATATTTATAGTTGTGTAGATTATTTTTTTTTTTAAGCTGAAATCAGTTGTATTCGGCAAAATCGTATATAAACAATAAATAATACTTTAACAATGAGCAAGTTTCCAGTATGCGTGCAGTATACTAGAGAATACAGAGAATATAGCTAGAGAATACAAAGACTATAGATATTACAAAGTGTTCTCTCTGTCTTAAGAACCTTTTAAAGACACTGAGACGAGTGACAGTTGTGTACTGTTATAAGCATGTCTTTATACGAGAAACAGGCGACACGCTATAAGAAAACGGCTTGCATGTCTATACCAATCGGATACTGATCAAAATGGATGGATGATGTTTTTTTCTTCTTTTTTTTTTTCTATTTTGCTATTTAATTTACAGAGACTTATTTTCCTGTCAATTATTAATTTCGTGTCAGACTGTTGATTAACCAATTATTTATTATTTGAATAAAGAATAATTCAATTCTTCATTACTCTTGAGTACTTTTTTTCTGATTTAAATTTTCGTTGACACGATCACAACAAAACAGAATAGAAACAAATGTGTGCCAAATGTTAGCTTGGGGTGAACAATTGTTAGCTTCAGTCCAAAAAGGGATTGAAAGCTGTGAAAGTAACTTCCAGATCAGTCAATCATAATACAGAGATTTCAACCAATCAACGTGAGTTTTATTACACCGAAAGGCCAATCAGTGTCGTGTTTGCAAACATTGCGGCTAGCACAAATACACTAACATTCGAAGTTTTAAAGTATTCTGTCGTGTAATCGTAGTAGATTTTCACAGAGAACATATCGCAATGGCTCGTACAAAGCAGACCGCCCGTAAATCCACTGGAGGAAAAGCTCCAAGAAAACAACTTGCCACCAAGGCCGCCCGTAAGAGCGCACCTGCCACAGGTGGAGTTAAGAAGCCACATAGATACAGGCCAGGAACAGTCGCTCTTCGTGAGATCAGAAGATACCAGAAAAGTACTGAACTCCTCATCAGGAAACTCCCCTTCCAGAGATTAGTTCGTGAAATTGCTCAAGACTTCAAGACTGATCTTCGTTTCCAGAGCTCTGCCGTTATGGCCCTCCAGGAAGCCAGTGAAGCTTACCTCGTTGGTCTTTTCGAGGACACCAACTTGTGTGCAATCCACGCCAAGAGAGTCACCATCATGCCCAAAGACATCCAGTTGGCTCGCAGAATCCGTGGAGAACGTGCTTAAACTGACCTTTACTCTATACAATAACGGCCCTTTTAAGGGCCACCAATATTTTTCAAAAAGAGTCTGATTATGTTGTACATCAAAATCAAATATAGCTGAAACCCCTCTCCACCATCTTTCTTTATTATTGAAAGAAGAAGAAAAATAAAGAGAAACTTATTTCAAAACATGCAAAGGAAAGAAATAAAAGGATAAATATATATAGAGAGAGAGAGAGACAGACATACATATTTTCTTCCAAATCCTACAGAAAAAACAAGAATGTTATACCTTTTCTGGTATACCGCCCTGAAAAAAAATAATATACATGTATACATAAATAGAAAAAGGTAAGAAAAAAACATACTCCAAGAACAACACAATCCATCTTCTAATTGCAGAATTATTAAAATGTATTTCTTTCTAATTTCTGTGTTTATATTTTTCTCTAAAATGCATTTTTCTCAGGTCTCATTTTCTCACTGTTTTTTTAGATGCTTTTTGTATGTAATTTTTACTTATATTGTGTATTATACTGTGACAACATGAGAAGATTCAATTATTTTATATTTCTGAAATATATTTTCGGTACGGGTCCAAGTAGTCCACCTTAAATTCTCATTGAAAACTTTGTCTTCATCAATTGTGTGGTACAGAAAGAACTTTTTTTTAATACCTTTATTTTGCGATTAAAATGCAGCTATTTTGGGTGCTCTATGTGCCTTATAAATGATGTGAACATGTGTGCGGATGAATCTTTTTTCCCAATTGGTGGGAAAAATAGACAAGGCGCAATAATTTATTCATTCAGTGATGTACCAATTGTGGTATTTAAAAAGTGAGGCTGCACTGTGTACATTTCAAAAGCTTATGACTACATGTATAAAGTATTCATACATATGTAGCTGCTGAATTTAGAAAGATTCCTAATTAGTAGTTAAAAGATGAGCATTGATTGTATACATGTAATAATAACATGTTTGAAATGTCAATTTCCCGGACATCTTTATTGAAACTGGTAAGGTGATTTTTAGAAAAATTATTATGCACACCTGTTTTTATTTACAAATTTATCTGTCCATGCTTAAATATTAAAACTGGTATGCTGTAGTTTAGTTTTGCTTTTACTCTCTTAAGTCTGCAGAGTGACTATCTCTGAAACTGTATCCTTAGAACAAGAAAAAAACTGTATAAAAAGATTTTTTTTTAAACTAATTGTTTTTAATTGCAATTGCACATTGTTAACTCCTGCTTATGTATGCAGTGTGATATGTTCTTGTATTTTAATTTAAGTAAAAGGAAATAAATCTCTTTCACATTGGAAAATATAAGAAGTATTAATTGATGATTAAGATCATTAGTTATTTGGTCATCTTTTATAATCTTTGTATTTTTATTTGTATACAGTTTGAAATATTTTATTTTCATATATTTTCAGAGCTTCAATCAAAAAGTGGATTGAAAGTGTACAGAATTCCTACAGAGTTACCTCCCGGATTTAGACGAAAACAACCAATCAGGTCCAACCTATCAAAAATTCAGTGGTATTTCTTTTAGGGCCGCGTTCATGAGATATATAGCATTAATTTGGATAGTGTTGTCATTCGTTTTATCGAACTTCACAAAGCAAGCAACATGTCAGGAAGAGGTAAAGGAGGAAAAGGTCTAGGTAAAGGAGGCGCCAAACGTCACAGGAAGGTGTTGCGTGATAATATCCAAGGTATCACCAAACCAGCATCCGTCGTTTAGCAAGACGAGGTGGTGTCAAAACGTATCTCTGGTCTGATCTACGAGGAAACACGTGGTGTCTTGAAAGTCTTTTTGGAAAATGTCATCCGTGATGCTGTCACATACACAGAGCACGCAAAGAGGAAGACTGTCACTGCCATGGATGTTGTCTACGCCCTGAAACGTCAAGGACGTACCCTTTACGGATTCGGAGGTTAAACAGCCAGCTGAAAAAATACAAATACAACGGCCCTTTTCAGGGCCACCAACATATTTCAAAAAGAATCTGCATTTGTTGTACTTAAAAATGAAAATCATAGCTTTCTCCTGTCCAACTTTCTTTTCTTTCCTTTTTACTTTTATTCGCTCATATTTTACTTTTTCATTTTTTTATTTTACCCCATTAAAAAAAAAGGCAAGCAAGTCTGTGGATACAATATGAATCCCGATTTTTAATGTAAATTACAATTTTATTCTTTATTTCATATTCTTTTATGTCATAAATATATTGCTTAATTTTTCTCCATTGTCAAAAACATTCAATCTAGTTTATCCCCCCCCCCCCCCCCATTTTTTCGACGTTGAATTTATCTGTTCGTGTTTATGTTTTATACAATGGTTCATCAATACATATTCAAGTATAATTTTATTCTAGACAAAAAAAAAAAAAAAAAAAGAGAGGAAGAAATGTATAACCCGTTAAATTTTGTGTATATATATATTTTTAATAACAAACTTTTTTGAAATCGGACTAATCAGATGAAGAATAAAGAAGAGAAAAATAAGAAAGAAAGACAAAAAGACAGAATCCAGATATAGATAAATTGGTCATTTTGGGGTGGGACACAGCTTGATTTAGAAGTTTGTTATGTACAACAATAATAAGACTCTTTTGAAAAATGTTGGTGGCCCTGAAAAGGGCCGTTTGTGAAGTGAAACTTCTCGTTGTTTACTTGCTGCTGGTGTACTTTGTGACGGCTTTGGTACCTTCACTGACAGCGTGCTTGGCCAATTCACCGGGTAAGAGCAGACGAACTGCAGTCTGGATCTCCCGAGATGTGATGGTAGATCTCTTGTTGTAGTGAGCGAGACGGGAAGCTTCTGCAGCGATTCTCTCAAAGATATCGTTGACAAAACTGTTCATGATAGACATAGCCTTTGAGGATACTCCAGTGTCTGGGTGAACCTGTCTCAAGACTTTGTAGATGTAGATGGCATAGGATTCTCTCCTCTTCCTCCTCCTTTTCTTGTCACCGCCGGGTCGGGCAGTCTTTTGCCTTTGTTACGGCCTTTTGGCTCCTTTGGTTCCAACTTTTGGTGGCATTTTGATAGATGTATACTCTCTGAAATGTAATCAGTGAATGATGGCCGTTAATAAAAATTTCTATTTATACTCGGCAAAACGGATTGAAAGTTTTTACTTAACGCGAACTTCGGAGAGAGCACCTTCTAACATTCAACCTAACTACCTGGAAGAAGCGATGATTTGATTGGTTTAGAACTGAAACATCTTTCAATCCGTTTTGCGGGTATAAATAGTAAACTACCACCTCTTGGGATAATCATTGTTTATACTTGTTCAAGTCAAACAACGTATTAAATCAAAATGTCAGGACGAGGAAAAGGAGGAAAAGCAAAAGCAAAGGCAAAGTCTAGGTCATCCCGTGCCGGACTTCAGTTCCCAGTAGGTCGTATCCACAGACTTTTGAGGAAAGGAACTACGCCGAGAGAGTTGGTGCCGGAGCACCAGTCTACCTTGCCGCTGTCTTGGAATACTTAGCAGCTGAGGTTTTGGAGTTGGCAGGAAATGCTGCCCGTGACAACAAGAAGAGCAGAATCATCCCCCGTCATCTCCAGTTGGCCATCAGAAACGACGAAGAATTGAACAAACTTCTCTCTGGTGTAACCATTGCCCAAGGAGGTGTTTTACCAAACATCCAGGCTGTACTTCTGCCAAAGAAGACACAGAAAGCTGCCAAGTAAAGTCAACACAACAGAAACTTCACTTACAACGGCCCTTTTCAGGGCCACCAACATTTTTCAAAAAGAATCTGATTTTGTTGTACAATTTAGTTGAATGCAGAAAGCAATCTCAAACATAGCTCACTCCCTCCATTTCTCTGTCTTTTTATTTTTCTGTTTTCTTTTTTCTTTGCAAACAATATACAGATGTCTACTTCTTATTATATATTACAATAGTTGGTGGGAAAAAAATGAAGAACATTACATGTTTCTTTTTTTTTTTCTTTCTTTCTTTTCTTATACAAGTCCAAGAAAATATACAACCATATAACGTATATTCGACGGAAATGCGCAAGCACGAGAGGAAGAAAAACTCAGTTGTTAGTGGTCAATGTTGCATATGCATATTTGTATGGTTTGTTGTGTAAATTAGTTGCAGTCCTATATATTATATTATATAATTTACGCACACAAAATTACAATGTTTGACCTTATTTTTATATAAATATATTCGTTCGTTCGTTCGTTCGTTCGTTCGTTCGTTCGTTGTGTGTGTGTCTGTCTGTCTTGTCTGTGATCTAGCTGGATTATTTTCTTCTTCTTCTGCTGTCACATTCTCTTAAATATAGTTTGTGTTCTAATACAAAGTACTTATGCGTATATTTATAGTTGTGTAGATTATTTTTTTTTTTAAGCTGAAATCAGTTGTATTCGGCAAAATCGTATATAAACAATAAATAATACTTTAACAATGAGCAAGTTTCCCAGTATGCGTGCAGTATACTAGAGAATACAGAGAATATAGCTAGAGAATACAAAGACTATAGATATTACAAAGTGTTCTCTCTGTCTTAAGAACCTTTTAAAGACACTGAGACCGAGTGACAGTTGTGTACTGTTATAAGCATGTCTTTATACGAGAAACAGGCGACACGCTATAAGAAAACGGCTGCATGTCTATACCAATCGGATACTGATCAAAATGGATGGATGATGTTTTTTCTTCTTTTTTTTTTCTATTTTGCTATTTAATTTACAGAGACTTATTTTCCTGTCAATTATTAATTTCGTGTCAGACTGTTGATTAACCAATTATTTATTATTTGAATAAAGAATAATTCAATTCTTCATTACTCTTGAGTACTTTTTTCTGATTTAAATTTTCGTTGACACGATCACAACAAAACAGAATAGAAACAAATGTGTGCCAAATGTTAGCTTGGGGTGAACAATTGTTAGCTTCAGTCCAAAAAGGGATTGAAAGCTGTGAAAGTAACTTCCAGATCAGTCCAATCATAATACAGAGATTTCAACCAATCAACGTGAGTTTTATTACACCGAAAGGCCAATCAGTGTCGTGTTTGCAAACATTGCGGCTAGCACAAATACACTAACATTCGAAGTTTTAAAGTATTCTGTCGTGTAATCGTAGTAGATTTTCACAGAGAACATATCGCAATGGCTCGTACAAAGCAGACCGCCCGTAAATCCACTGGAGGAAAAGCTCCAAGAAAACAACTTGCCACCAAGGCCGCCGTAAGAGCGCACCTGCCACAGGTGGAGTTAAGAAGCCACATAGATACAGGCCAGGAACAGTCGCTCTTCGTGAGATCAGAAGATACCAGAAAAGTACTGAACTCCTCATCAGGAACTCCCCTTCCAGAGATTAGTTCGTGAAATTGCTCAAGACTTCAAGACTGATCTTCGTTTCCAGAGCTCTGCCGTTATGGCCCTCCAGGAAGCCAGTGAAGCTTACCTCGTTGGTCTTTTCGAGGACACCAACTTGTGTGCAATCCACGCCAAGAGAGTCACCATCATGCCCAAAGACATCCAGTTGGCTCGCAGAATCCGTGGAGAACGTGCTTAAACTGACCTTTACTCTATACAATAACGGCCCTTTTAAGGGCACCAATATTTTTCAAAAGAGTCTGATTATGTTGTACATCAAAATCAAATATAGCTGAAACCCCCTCTCCACCATCTTTCTTTATTATTGAAAGAAGAAGAAAAATAAAGAGAAACTTATTTCAAAACATGCAAAGGAAAGAAATAAAAGGATAAATATATATAGAGAGAGAGAGAGACAGACATACATATTTTCTTCCAAATCCTACAGAAAAAACAGAATGTTATACCTTTTCTGGTATACCGCCTGAAAAAAAATAATATACATGTATACATAAATAGAAAAAGGTAAGAAAAAACATACTCCAAGAACAACACAATCCATCTTCTAATTGCAGAATTATTAAAATGTATTTCTTTCTAATTTCTGTGTTTATATTTTCTCTAAAATGCATTTTTCTCAGGTCTCATTTTCTCACTGTTTTTTTTAGATGCTTTTCTTTTTGTATGTAATTTTTACTTATATTGTGTATTATACTGTGACAACATGAGAAGATTCAATTATTTTATATTTCTGAAATATATTTTCGGTACGGGTCCAAGTAGTCCACCTTAAATTCTCATTGAAAACTTTGTCTTCATCAATTGTGTGGTACAGAAAGAACTTTTTTTTAATACCTTTATTTTGCGATTAAAATGCAGCTATTTTGGGTGCTCTATGTGCCTTATAAATGATGTGAACATGTGTGCGGATGAATCTTTTTTCCCAATTGGTGGAGAAAAATAGACAAGGCGCAATAATTTATTCATTCAGTGATGTACCAATTGTGGTATTTAAAAAGTGAGGCTGCACTGTGTACATTTCAAAAAGCTTATGACTACATGTATAAAGTATTCATACATATGTAGCTGCTGAATTTAGAAAGATTCCTAATTAGTAGTTAAAAGATGAGCATTGATTGTATACATGTAATAATAACATGTTTGAAATGTCAATTTCCCGGGACATCTTTATTGAAACTGGTAAAGGTGATTTTTAGAAAAATTATTATGCACACCTGTTTTTATTTACAAATTTATCTGTCCATGCTTAAATATTAAAACTGGTATGCTGTAGTTTAGTTTTGCTTTTACTCTCTTAAGTCTGCAGAGTGACTATCTCTGAAACTGTATCCTTAGAACAAGAAAAAAACTGTATAAAAAGATTTTTTTTTAAACTAATTGTTTTTAATTGCAATTGCACATTGTTAACTCCTGCTTATGTATGCAGTGTGATATGTTCTTGTATTTTAATTTAAGTAAAAGGAAATAAATCTCTTTCACATTGGAAAATATAAGAAGTATTAATTGATGATTAAGATCATTAGTTATTTGGTCCATCTTTTATAATCTTTGTATTTTTATTTGTATACAGTTTGAAATATTTTATTTTCATATATTTTCAGAGCTTCAATCAAAAAGTGGATTGAAAGTGTACAGAATTCCTACAGAGTTACCTCCCGGATTTAGACGAAAACAACCAATCAGGTCCAACCTATCAAAAATTCAGTGGTATTTCTTTTAGGGGCCGCGTTCATGAGATATATAGCATAATTTGGATAGTGTTGTCATTCGTTTTATCGAACTTCACAAAGCAAGCAACATGTCAGGAAGAGGTAAAGGAGGAAAAGGTCTAGGTAAAGGAGGCGCCAAACGTCACAGGAAGGTGTTGCGTGATAATATCCAAGGTATCACCAAACCAGCAATCCGTCGTTTAGCAAGACGAGGTGGTGTCAAACGTATCTCTGGTCTGATCTACGAGGAAACACGTGGTGTCTTGAAAGTCTTTTTGGAAAATGTCATCCGTGATGCTGTCACATACACAGAGCACGCAAAGAGGAAGACTGTCACTGCCATGGATGTTGTCTACGCCCTGAAACGTCAAGGACGTACCCTTTACGGATTCGGAGGTTAAACAGCCAGCTGAAAAAATACAAATACAACGGCCCTTTTCAGGGCCACCAACATATTTCAAAAAGAATCTGCATTTGTTGTACTTAAAAATGAAAATCATAGCTTTCTCCTGTCCAACTTTCTTTTCTTTCCTTTTTACTTTTATTCGCTCATATTTTACTTTTTCATTTTTTTATTTTACCCCCATTAAAAAAAAAGGCAAGCAAGTCTGTGGATACAATATGAATCCCGATTTTTAATGTAAATTACAATTTTATTCTTTATTTCATATTCTTTTATGTCATAAATATATTGCTTAATTTTCTCCATTGTCAAAAACATTCAATCTAGTTTATCCCCCCCCCCCCCCATTTTTTCGACGTTGAATTTATCTGTTCGTGTTTATGTTTTATACAATGGTTCATCAATACATATTCAAGTATAATTTTATTCTAGACAAAAAAAAAAAAAAAAAAAAGAGAGGAAGAAATGTATAACCCGTTAAATTTTGTGTATATATATATTTTTAATAACAAACTTTTTTGAAATCGGACTAATCAGATGAAGAATAAAGAAGAGAAAAATAAGAAAGAAAGACAAAAAGACAGAATCCAGATATAGATAAATTGGTCATTTTGGGGTGGGACACAGCTTGATTTAGAAGTTTGTTATGTACAACAATAATAAGACTCTTTTTGAAAAATGTTGGTGGCCCTGAAAAGGGCCGTTTGTGAAGTGAAACTTCTCGTTGTTTACTTGCTGCTGGTGTACTTTGTGACGGCTTTGGTACCTTCACTGACAGCGTGCTTGGCCAATTCACCGGGTAAGAGCAGACGAACTGCAGTCTGGATCTCCCGAGATGTGATGGTAGATCTCTTGTTGTAGTGAGCGAGACGGGAAGCTTCTGCAGCGATTCTCTCAAAGATATCGTTGACAAAACTGTTCATGATAGACATAGCCTTTGAGGATACTCCAGTGTCTGGGTGAACCTGTCTCAAGACTTTGTAGATGTAGATGGCATAGGATTCTCTCCTCTTCCTCCTCCTTTTCTTGTCACCGCCGGGTCGGGCAGTCTTTGCCTTTGTTACGGCCTTTTTGGCTCCTTTGGTTCCAACTTTTGGTGGCATTTTGATAGATGTATACTCTCTGAAATGTAATCAGTGAATGATGGCCGTTAATAAAAATTTCTATTTATACTCGGCAAAACGGATTGAAAGTTTTTACTTAACGCGAACTTCGGAGAGAGCACCTTCTAACATTCAACCTAACTACCTGGAAGAAGCGATGATTTGATTGGTTTAGAACTGAAACATCTTTCAATCCGTTTTGCGGGTATAAATAGTAAACTACCACCTCTTGGGATAATCATTGTTTATACTTGTTCAAGTCAAACAACGTATTAAATCAAAATGTCAGGACGAGGAAAAGGAGGAAAAGCAAAAGCAAAGGCAAAGTCTAGGTCATCCCGTGCCGGACTTCAGTTCCCAGTAGGTCGTATCCACAGACTTTTGAGGAAAGGAAACTACGCCGAGAGAGTTGGTGCCGGAGCACCAGTCTACCTTGCCGCTGTCTTGGAATACTTAGCAGCTGAGGTTTTGGAGTTGGCAGGAAATGCTGCCCGTGACAACAAGAAGAGCAGAATCATCCCCCGTCATCTCCAGTTGGCCATCAGAAACGACGAAGAATTGAACAAACTTCTCTCTGGTGTAACCATTGCCCAAGGAGGTGTTTTACCAAACATCCAGGCTGCTACTTCTGCCAAAGAAGACACAGAAAGCTGCCAAGTAAAGTCAACACAACAGAAACTTCACTTACAACGGCCCTTTTCAGGGCCACCAACATTTTTCAAAAAGAATCTGATTTTGTTGTACAATTTTAGTTGAATGCAGAAAGCAATCTCAAACATAGCTCACTCCCTCCATTTCTCTGTCTTTTTATTTTTCTGTTTTCTTTTTTCTTTGCAAACAATATACAGATGTCTACTTTCTTATTATT
>NW_027468266.1:0-18000 GCF_965363235.1 Mytilus galloprovincialis | reverse complement strand
ATTAGCTGTTTTTTCTTTGGAAGCATTTAATTTGAAGTCACAACCTAGGGTAAATCCGACATTATGCCCAGTCACTGACGTTGGTACTTGTACCGATCTATCTTTACTCTGTAACAAACCTATACATATACGCGTCATTCTCAATGGTTGTTCTCCCCAACCTAACTGCAGTGAAACAAACCCTCCACATTTACACATATCCTCTCGTTGGCAAACAACACTAGGTTCACGAACACGACCTAATATTTGCAGTGCAAGACTGCATTTTTCGTTGAACTGTGGATCACTGGAATTAATTTCTTTAACAAACTTTTCTATTTCATTAATAGCTAATAACCTTTCTTTCTTTTTTTTATCTCTTCTTGCTTGATGCTCTGCATCACGGGCAGGTGTTTCTTTGGCTTCTAGAGCAATCGCTTTTTTATAGCTATCAATAAATATAAGTACACCATTTTTACTAACTGGGTAATCATTGTGAGTAAACATTTGGCAGTAGTTTCTTTGTTCAAACAAGGTTGTTAAAGCTTTCCTTGCATTATCTGCATTTGTCGCCACTGTAAGAAGAGTAATAGATGAGTTGAACGGTCTGCCAATATCAGAAGATAAGAATTCATCTCTATGATTCTCTTGTCCAGAGGAATTTTGCCCATATAAGCTCTTATCTTTACCCTCCCACAGATGTTGATTTACATCATTAGTATTTGATACGGGCCTGTTATTGGCTTTTCTCTTGTAATCTAAATCTTCTTTCTTATTTTTTTTTATAAATTGTCTAATTTCATCTGCCAGACTATTGGTATCAATGGACATTTGTTCAGGCGTATCATTAACAAACCGCACGTTAGGAAAAGAAACCTTTAATAAGCGAGCAACATATTGTGCACTATTATTAGTATAAACATCAAAAGTAGAGTTATTTCCTTTTTTCGCTTTGTTTAAAATAGCTTCGCTATTTAACCCTCTTACTCTAACTGTTTTAATTTTAGAATTAGAATCTGAACATGCTAACATATCTTTTCTTAATGAATTTAAATTACTACCAGAATCTACTACGACCCCCTCACTATTAAATGTTGTATAAACTGGTTTTTTTTTCTCTGGATCCCATACCAACAAAGCACTCGTTTGCGAACCAGTAAAATAAAATACCAAACTGTGCCCTCTCTCACAGTACTTTATGAATTTTTTTACTTTTTTATTAAGCTGTGACTCGGTTAACTTATATTTAAACTGTTTTTTTTTAGTTCGAATAGAAGGCGCTACTTTTCCTTGTTCAGTAGCTCTAACGTTATAGTCACGAAGTCTGGTATTTGAGGGATAATCATTAATATCATAAGAATAGTCCCCGTAATCAAAAGGAGGTTTCGGAGCAACTGTCTTTCCTTCAAACAACTTATCACTTTGTTTTTGATTATTAGGTGGTGAATGATAACAATTAGAATCGAAAAATTCATTCAAATGAAATTTATTATTTATATTAGGGCTATCCATTGCAACATCTCCATGCAAGACTTATTAAAAGTATAGACTCTAAATTAACTTAGTTTTATATTTGATATCTTTATAGCATCTTATTACACATCTATAAAACTTTTTTATTTTATTTTATTTTATTTTATTTTATTTTATTTTATTTTATTTTATTTTATTTTATTTTATTTTATTTTATTTTATTTTATTTTATTTTATTTTATTTTATTTTATTTTATTTTATTTCAAAAAGTACTACTTTCTTTAAACTAGAAAAATACCATGCGCTAATACACGAAATTTTTAACGTAAAGATTACTTCTTTATTTAATTATATTTTACTTTTTTCTTAGTTCTTAATTTCTTTAAACGTTTTTGTTCCATCTCTATACATAGTAACTTCATAATCATTTCCATTATTCATTCTATCGATTTTTATAACACTATTATCCATAGCTTTGAAAAGGTCATAATTGCTAGAATCACCTGCTTTAACTGCAATAAATTCATCTATCTTAAAATATTTAAAAAAGGTACTCTCTTTCATTGTAATATTCATTCTTGTTACCCAATTGGTGTGTAGTTTTATTGCAACGTGTTTTTCACCACCTTCATAAGTTCTTTTGATGCTATCTAATAGTACCCCATGGTACCCCTTAACTGTATCGTGAAATTCCGAAAATGCAGAATCAATATTTATTTTCCGAGTATACTTACGACTAGGTATTATGCTACTTGTTATCTCTCCTAGAAAAGGGGTCATACAACCAGGTCTAATACACACACTGATCTTACCCCCTTTTTCTGAAGCTTTACATAGATCGGTTAAAATTTTCTTATTGAACGTATTCACGTCATACCCACTAATGTCAAAATTGTCATCATATATTAATGGATCTAAGCCAAGATAAGTCATCACCATAGCTTCCTCGTAAGAATTCGTCCCTTTGGTTTCCATATTAAAAAATGAGGAGAGTAGTAAAGCGTCCGCATTAGGTGATTTTTCTTCGGAAGTATTTAATTTGAAGTCACAACCTAGGGTAAATCTGACATTATGCCTAGGCACTGACGATGGTACTTGTACCGATCTATCTGTACTCTGTAACAAACCTATACATATACGTGTCATTCTCAATGGTTGTTCTCCCCAACCTAACTGCAGTGTGACAAACCCTCCACATTTACCCATATCCTTTTGGTAAATAAAACTAGGTTCACGAACACGCCCTAACATTTGCAGTGCAAGACTGCATTTTTCGTCGAACTGTGGATCACTGGAATTAATTTCATTAACAAACTTTTCTATTTCATTAATAGCTAATAACCTTTCTTTCTTTTTTTTATCTCTTCTTGCTTGATGCCTTGCATCACGTGCGGGCGTTTCTTTAGCTTCTAGAGAAATCGCTTTTTTATAACTATCAATAAATATAAGTACACCATTTTTACTAGCAAGGTAATCATTGTTAATAAACATTTTTCGGTAGTCTGCTTGTCCAAACAAGGTTGTTAATGCTTGCCTTGCTGTATCTGGGTTTGTCGCTTCTTTAAGAACATTAATAGATGAGTTCAATGGTCTGCCGATGTTAGACGATAAGAATTCATCTCTATGATTCTCTTGTCCAGAGGAATTTTGCCCATATAAGATCTTATCTTTACCCTCCCACAGATGTTGATTTACATCATTAGTATTTGATACGGGCCTATTATTGACTTTTATCTTGTTATCTAAATCTTCTTTCTTACTTTTTTTTATAAATTGTCTAATTTCACCTGCCAGACTATGGGTATCAATGGACATTTGTTCAGGCGTATCTTTAACAAACGGTACGTTAGGAAAATTAACCTTTAATAAACGAGCAATATATTGTGCACTATTATTAGTATAAACATCAAAAGTAGAGTTATTGCCTTCTTTCGCTTTTTTTAAAATAGCTTGGCTATTTAACCCTCTTACTCTAACTTTTTTAATTTTAGAATTAGAATCTGAACATGCTAACATATCTTTTCTTAATGAATTTAAATTACTACCAGAATCTACTACGACCCCCTCACTATTAAATGTTGTATAAACTGGTTTTTTTTTGTCTGGATCCCATACCAACAAAGCACTCGTTTGCGAACCAGTAAAATAAATGACCACACTGTGCCCTCTCTCACAATACTTTATGAATTTTTTTACTTTTGTATTAAGCTGTGACTCGGTTAACTTATATTTAAACTGTTTTTTTTTCGTACGAATAGAAGGCACTACTTCTTCTTGTTCTGTAGCTCTAACGTTATAATCATGAACTATGGTATTTGAGGGATCAACATACTTATCATAAGAAACGGCCTTATAATTGGTAGTAACCGGCGTAACTGTCCTTCCTTCAAATAACTTTTCACTTTGTTTTTGATTATTAAGTGTTGAATCATTATGATTAGTATCTAAAACTTTAGTTAAATCAATATTATTGTTTATACCTGGGCTACCCATTGCAACATCTCCATGTTAGGTTTATTCAAATTATAAACTCTAAATTAACTTAGTTTTATATTTGATATCTATAAAGCATCTTAATAAACATGTATAAAACGTATAATTTATTTTAAAAAAGTACTAAATTCTTTAAACTAGAAAAAACTATGCGCCAATACACTAAATTTTTTCATGTAAAGATTACCTCTATCTTTCTGTATATGTTTTTGTTCCATCTCTATACAAAGTCAATTTATATTTATTTATTTTTTTTGTAGCACTATTATATTTATTTATTTCTTTTGTAGCACTATTATCCACAGGTTTGAAACAGTCATAATTGCTAGAATCACCTGCATTAACTACAATAAAATATTCTACAAGAAAATATTCAAAAAAGGTACTCTCTTTCATTGTAATATTTATTCTTTTTCCCCAAGTGTGTAGTTTTATTGCAACGTGTTTTTCACCACCTTCATTAGTTCTTTTGATGCTATCTATAAGTATCGAATGTGGAAAGTTCTCTTCATCATAAAATTCAGAAAATGCAGAATCAATATTTACTTCCTGAGTATACTTACGACTAGGTATTATATTACATTTTATCTTTCTTAGAAAACGGGTCATACAACCTTTATCAATAGTGCCACGGAACTTACCCCCTTTTTCTGAAGCTTTACAAAGATTGTTTAAAACTATCTTATTGCGCGTATTCTTGTCATATCCACTATTTCCAAAATTTACATTATACATTATTGGATCTAAGCCAAGATAAGTCATCACCATAGCATCCATATGCGAATTTGTACCGCCATCCATATTATAAATAGCGTTAATTAGTAAAGCGTCCACATTAGGTGTTTTATTTTCTTTTTTGGAAGTATTTAATTTGAAGTTACAATCTAGGGTAAATTCGACATTATGCCTAGGCACTGACGTTGGTACTTGTACCGATCTATCCGTACTCTGTAACAAACCTATACATATACGTGTCATTCTCAATGGTTGTTCTACCCAACCTAACTGCAGTGTGGCAAACCCTCCACATTTATCTATATCCCCTTGGTAAATAAAACTAGGTTCACGAACACGCCCTAACATTTGCAGTGCAAGACTGCATTTTTCGTTGAACTGTGAATCACTGGAATCAATTTCATTAACAAACTTTTCTATTTCATTAATAGCTAATAACCTTTCTTTCTTTTTATTATCTCTTTTTGCTTGATGCTTTGCATCACGTGCTGGTGTTTCTTTGGCTTCTAGAGCTATCGCATTTTTATAGCTATCAATAAATATAAGCACTCCATTTTTACTAGCAAGGTAATCATTGTTAATAAACATTTCTCGGTAGTTTTTTTGTTCAAACAAGGTTGTTAAAGCATTTCTTGCTGTATCTGCATTTGTCACCTTTTTAAGAACATTAATAGCTGAGTTCAATGGTTTGCCAATGTTAGACGATAAGAATTCATCTCTATAATCCTCTTTTGCTTGATTAATAGGGGATATGATCTTATTATCATTGGTTATTTCGCTGATACCAGAACCTTGTTTGTCCTTTTTTTCCATAAATCGACTAATTTCTTCTGCCAGATTGTTAGTATCAATGGACATTTGTTCAGGCGTATCATTAACGAAGCGTGTGTTAGGAAAAGAAACCTTTAATAAACGAGCAATATATTGTGCACTATTATTAGTATAAACATCAAAAGTAGAGTTACTGCCTTCTTTCGCTTTGTTTAAAATAGCTTGGCAATTTAACCCTTTTAAATCAACTGTTATCATTTCAGAAACTGAGCACTCTTGCATATCTTTTTTTAATGCATCTAATTTACTTCCAGAATCCACGACAACACCCTGGCTATTAAATGTTGTGTAAACTGGTTTTTGTTTAACAGAATCCCATAGCAATAATGCACTGGTTTGTGTATCCGTATAATAAATAACTAAACTACGTCCACTTTCACAGGACTTTATCATACTATTTAACTTTATATTTAATGGTGAGTTAGTTAACTGATCTTTAAGGTCATCTCGGTTGGTGTTAACAGTGGGTAATATTGCGTCTTTTTCAATAGCACTAATGGTATGATCATAAATATTGGTACTTAGGGCATAAAAATCATCATCATAAAAATCATCATCATAAAAATCATCATCATAAGAATAGTCCCCATAATCAAAAGTAGGTTCTGGAGCAACTGTCCTTCCTTCAAATAACTTTTCACTTTGTTTTTGATTATTAGGTGTTGAATTATTATGATTAGTATCGAAAACTTCGTTTAAATCACTTTTATTATTTATATTACGGCTATCCATTGCAACATCTCCATGAAAACTTAAAAAAAGTGTAGACTATTTATTAACCTAGTTCTATATTTGATAACTTTATAACATCTTATTAAACACCTATAAAAATAAATTTTTATTTTAACAAGTATTTCTTTCATGAGGTTATTAAGAACCATTCAACAATTACTGTCTATTGCATACATAACATTTTTTACTTACTTTATCTTATTTCCTTTGTTCCATCTCTATGCATAATTATGTCATATTTATTATCACATCGTCTTGTAATACTATTACCCACAGGTGTGAAACAATCATAGTTGCTAGAATCACCTGCTTTAACTACAACAAATTCTTTTACAAGAAAATATTTCAAAAAGGTACTCTCTTTCATTGTAATATTTATTCTTCTTCCCCAACTGTGTAGTTTTATTGCAACGTGTTTTTCACCATCTTCATTAGTTCTTTTGATGCTATCTAATAGCACCGCATGTGCCCCGTTAAGATTTTTGTGAAATTCTAAAAATGCAGAATCAATATTTATTTTCCGAGTATACTTACGACTAGGTATTATGCTACTTGCTATCTCTCCTAGAAAAGGGATCATACAACCTTTAACAATAGTGCCACGGAACTTACCCCCTTTTTCTGAAGCTTTACAAAGATTGTTTAAAATTATGTTCTTGATCCCATTCTCGTCAGATACCATATAATCCATTTTTCTATCATATTCTAATGGATCTAAGCCAAGATATGTCATCAGCATAGCATCCTCGCTAGGAAACGAACCTATGTCTTCCATATTATAAATAGCGGAAATTAGTAAAGCGTCCGCATTAGGTGTTTCTTCTTTGGAAGTATTTAATTTGAAGTTACAATCTAGGGTAAATCCGACATTATGCCCAGACACTGATGTTGGTACTTGTACCGATCTTTCTATACTCTGTAACAAATCTATACATATACGTGTCATTCTCAATGGTTGTTCTACCCAACCTAACTGAATCGTGACAAACCCTCCACATTTTTCTAACGACCGTTGTATAATAAAACTAGGTTCACGAACACGCCCTAACATTTGCAGTGCAAGACTGCATTTTTCGTTATACTTTGGGTCAAAGGAATCAATTTTTTTAACAAACCTTTCTATTTCATTAATAGCTAATAACCTTTCATTCTTTTTTTTATCTCTTTTTGCTTGATGCTTTGCATCACGTGCTGGTGTTTCTTTGGCTTCTAGAGCTATCGCATTTTTATAGCTATCAATAAATATAAGCACACCATTTTTACTAGCAAGGTAATCATTGTTAATAAACATTTCTCGGTAGTTTTTTTGTTCAAACAAGGTTGTTAAAGCATTTCTTGCTGTATCTGCATTTGTCACCTTTTTAAGAACATTAATAGCTGAGTTCAATGGTCTGCCAATATCAGAAGATAAGAATTCATCTCTATAATCCTCTTTTGCTTGATTAATAGGGGATATGATCTTATTATCATTGGTTATTTCGCTGATACCAGAACCTTGGTTGTCCTTTTTTTCCATAAATCGACTAATTTCTTCTGCCAGATTGTTAGTATCAATGGACATTTGTTCAGGCGTATCATTAACGAAGCGTGTGTTAGGAAAAGAAACCATTAATAAACGAGCAATATATTGTGCACTATTATTAGTATAAACATCAAAAGTAGAGTTACTGCCTTCTTTCGCTTTGTTTAAAATAGCTTGGCAATTTAACCCTTTTAACTCAACTGTTATCATTTCAGAAACTGAGCACTCTTGCATATCTTTTTTTAATGCATCTAATTTACTTCCAGAATCCACGACAACACCCTGGCTATTAAATGTTGTGTAAACTGGTTTTTGTTTAACAGAATCCCATAGCAATAAAGCACTCGTTTGCGTATCCGTATAATAAATAACTTGACTGCGTCCACTTTTACAGGACTTTATCATACTATTTAACTTTATATTTAATGGTGAGTTAGTTAACTGATCTTTAAGGTCATCTCGGTTGGTGTTAACAGTGGGTAATATTGCGTCTTTTTCAATAGCACTAATGGTATGATCATAAATATTGGTACTTAGGGCATAAAAATCATCATCATAAAAATCATCATAAGAATAGTCCCCATAATCAAAAGTAGGTTCTGGAGCAACTGTTCTTCCTTCAAATAACTTTTCACTTTGTTTTTGATTATTAGGTGTTGAATCATTATGATTAGTATCTAAAACTTCGTTTAAATCACTTTTATTATTTATATTACGGCTATCCATTGCAACATCTCCATGTTAGGTTTATTCAAATTATAGACTCTAAATTAACTTAGTTTTATATTTTATATCTATATAGCATCTTATTAAACATCTATAATACTTTTTTATTTTATTTTATTTTAAAAAGTACCATTTTTTAAACTAGAAAAAATCATGCGCCAATACACTAAATTTTTTCACATAAAGATTACTTCTTTTTTATTTATATGTTTCTTTTTTTCTTTATTATTGTTCCATCTCTATACATAATCATGTCATATTTATCATGTTGTCTTGTAATACTATTACCCACAGGTGTGAAACAATCATAGTTGCTAGAATCACCTGCATTAACTATAATAAAATATTCTAAAAAAAAATATTCAATAAAGGTACTCTCTTTCATTGTAATATTTATTCTTTTTCCATAAGAGTGTAGTTTTATTGCAACGTGTTTTTCACCACCTTCATTCGTTCTTTTGATGCTATCTAATAGTACCGCATGCGTATCATCCTCTGTATCATGAAATTCTGAAAATGCAGAATCAATATTTATTTTCCGATTATACTTACGATTAGGTATTGTATTATCACTCAAGCTTTCTAAAAAAAGGGCCATACGACCTTTCAACACTATCCAGCACTTACCCCCTTTTTCTGAAGCTTTACAATGATTGTTTAAAAGTATCTTATTGCGCGTATTCTTGTCATATACACTATAGTGGAAATTTACATCATATAGTAATGGATCTAAGCCAAGATAAGTCATCACCATAGCGTCCTCTTTTTCCGTCGTAGCTTCCTCTTCCATATTATAAATAGCGGAAATTAGTAAAGCGTCCGCATTAGGTGTTTCTTCTTCGGAAACATTTAATTTGAAGTTACAATCTAGGGTAAATCTGACATTATGCCTAGGCACTGACGTTGGTACTTGTGCCGATCTATCTGTACTCTGCAACAAATCTATACATATACGTGTCATTCTCAATGGTTGTTCTACCCAACCTAACTGCAGTGCGACAAACCCTCCACATTTATCCATATCCCCTTGGTCAATAAAACTAGGTTCACGAACACGCCCTAACATTTGCAGTGCAAGACTACATTTTTCGTTGAACTGTAAATCACTGGAATCAATTTCATTAACAAACTTTTCTATTTCATTAATAGCTAATAACCTTTCTTTCTTTTTATTATCTCTTTTTGCTTGATGCTTTGCATCACGTGCTGGTGTCTCTTTGGCTTCTAGAGCAATTGCTTTTTTATAGTTCTCAATAAATATAAGCACACCATTTTTACTAGCAAGGTAACCATTGTTAGTAAACATTTGTCGGTAGTTTTCGTGTCCGAACAAGGTTGTTAAAGCATTTCTTGCTGTCTCTGCATTTGTTGCCTCTTTAAGAACATTAATAGCTGAGTTCAATGGTTTGCCAATGTTAGACGATAAGAATTCATCTCTATAATCCTCTTTTGCTTGATTAATAGGGGATACGGTCTTATTATCATTGGTTATTTCGCTGATACCAGAACCTTGGTTGCCTTTTTTTTCCATAAATCGACTAATTTCTTCTGCCAGATTGTTAGTATCAATGGACATTTGTTCAGGCGTATCATTAACGAAGCGTGTGTTAGGAAAAGAAACCATTAATAAACGAGCAATATATTGTGCACTATTATTAGTATAAACATCAAAAGTAGAGTTACTGCCTTCTTTCGCTTTGTTTAAAATAGCTTGGCAATTTAACCCTTTTAAATCAACTGTTACCATTTCAGAAACTGAGCACTCTTGCATATCTTTTTTTAATGCATCTAATTTACTTCCAGAATCCACGACAACACCCTGGCTATTAAATGTTGTGTAAACTGGTTTTTGTTTAACAGAATCCCATAGCAATAATGCACTGGTTTGTGTATCCGTATAATAAATAACTAAACTACGTCCACTTTTACAGGACTTTATCATACTATTTAACTTTATATTTAATGGTGAGTTAGTTAACTGATCTTTAAGGTCATCTCGGTTAGTGTTAACAGTGGGTAATATTACATTTTTATCAATAGCAGTAATGGTATGATCATAAATATTGGTACTTAGGGCATAAAAATCATCATCATAAGAATAGTCCCCATAATCAAAAGTAGGTTCTGGAGCAACTGTTCTTCCTTCAAATAACTTTTCACTGTGTTTTTGATTATTAGGTGTTGAATCATTATGATTAGTATCTAAAACTTTATTTAAATCCATATTATTGTTTATATTAGGGCTACCCATTGCAACATCTCCATGTTAGGTGTATTTAATTTATAGACTCTAAATTAACTTAGTTCTATATTTGATATCTATATAGCATCTTATTAAACATCTATAATACTTTTTTATTTTATTTTATTTTATTTTATTTTATTTTATTTCAAAAAGTACTACTTTCATTAAACTAGAAAAAAACCATGCGCCAATACACTAATTTTTTTCACGTATAGATTACTTCTTTTTTTATTTATATTTTACTTTTTTCTTTTTTCTTTTTTTGTTTTTGTTCCATCTCTATGCATAATCATGTCATATTTATCATATTCTTTTGTAATACTATTACCCACTGGTGTGAAACAATCATAGTTGCTAGAATCACCTGCATTAGATACAACAGAATTAGTTAAAATAAAATATTCAAAAAAGGTACTCTCTTTCATTGTAATATTTATTCTTTCTCCCCAAGTGTGTAGTTTGATTGCAACGTGTTTTTTACCGCCTTCATTAGTTCTTTTGATGCTATCTAATAGTACCGCATGCGTAATATCTGTTGTATCATGAAATTCTGAAAATGCAGAATCAATATTTATTTTCCGATTATACTTACGATTAGGTATTGTATTATCACTCAAGCTTTCTAAAAAAACGACCATACGACCTTTCAACACTGTCCAGCACTTACCCCCTTTTTCTGAAGCTTTACAAAGATTGTTTAAAATTATCTTATTGCGCGTATTCTTGTCATATCCACTATTGTGGAAATTTACATCATATAGTAATGAATCTAAGCCAAGATAAGTCATCACCATAGCGTCCTCGTCAAACTCCGTAGATACATCTTCCATATTATAAATAGCGGAAATTAGTAAAGCGTCCGCATTAGGTGTTTCTTCTTCGGAAGCATTTAATTTGAAGTTACAATCTAGGGTAAATCTGACATTATGCCTAGGCACTGACGTTGGTACTTGTGCCGATCTATCTGTACTCTGCAACAAATCTATACATATACGTGTCATTCTCAATGGTTGTTCTACCCAACCTAACTGCAGTGCGACAAACCCTCCACATTTATCCATATCCCCTTGGTCAATAAAACTAGGTTCACGAACACGCCCTAACATTTGCAGTGCAAGACTACATTTTTCGTCGTATTTTGGGTCAAAGGAATCAAATCTTTTAACAAACTTTTCTATTTCATTAATTGCTAATAACCTTTCTTTCTTTTTTTTATCTCTTTTTGCTTGATGCTTTGCATCACGTGCTGGTGTTTCTTTGGCTTCTAGTGCAATCGCTTTTTTATAGTTCTCAATAAATATAAGCACACCATTTTTACTAGCAAGGTAATCATTGTTAATAAACATTTTTCGGTAGTTTTTTTGTTCAAACAAGGTTGTTAAAGCTTGCCTTGCTGTATCTGGATTTGTCGCTTTTTTAAGAACATTAATAGCTGAATTCAATGGTCTGCCAATATCAGAAGATAAGAATTCATCTCTATAATCCTCTTTTGCTTGATTAATAGGGGATACGGTCTTATTATCATTGGTTATTTCGCTGATACCAGAACCTTGGTTGCCTTTTTTTTCCATAAATCGACTAATTTCTTCTGCCAGATTGTTAGTATCAATGGACATTTGTTCAGGCGTATCATTAACGAAGCGTGTGTTAGGAAAAGAAACCTTTAATAAACGAGCAATATATTGTGCACTATTATTAGTATAAACATCAAAAGTAGAGTTACTGCCTTCTTTCGCTTTGTTTAAAAATAGCTTGGCAATTTAACCCTTTTAAATCAACTGTTATCATTTCAGAAACTGAGCACTCTTGCATATCTTTTTTTAATGCATCTAATTTACTTCCAGAATCCACGACAACACCCTGGCTATTAAATGTTGTGTAAACTGGTTTTTGTTTAACAGAATCCCATAGCAATAAAGCACTCGTTTGCGTATCCGTATAATAAATAACTAAACTACGTCCACTTTTACAGGACTTTATCATACTATTTAACTTTATATTTAATGGTGAGTTAGTTAACTGATCTTTAAGGTCATCTCGGTTGGTGTTAACAGTGGGTAATATTGCGTCTTTTTCAATAGCACTAATGGTATGATCATAAATATTGGTACTTAGGGCATAAAAATCATCATCATAAAAATCATCATCATAAGAATAGTCCCCATAATCAAAAGTAGGTTCTGGAGCAACTGTCCTTCCTTCAAATAACTTTTCACTTTGTTTTTGATTATTAGGTGTTGAATCATTATGATTAGTATCTAAAACTTTATTTAAATCCATATTATTGTTTATATTAGGGCTACCCATTGCAACATCTCCATGTTAGGTGTATTTAATTTATAGACTCTAAATTAACTTAGTTCTATATTTGATATCTATATAGCATCTTATTAAACATCTATAATACTTTTTTATTTTATTTTATTTTAAAAAGTACCATTTTTTAAACTAGAAAAAATCATGCGCCAATACACTAAATTTTTTCACATAAAGATTACTTCTTTTTTATTTATATGTTTCTTTTTTTCTTTATTATTGTTCCATCTCGATACATGGTAACCTTATACTTACCATAGTCTTGTGTCGTCCTATTTCCAGAAGGTCTAAAACATTCAAAATCTCTAGAATCCCCTGCATTGACTATAACAAAATTTTCTACAAAGAATACATCAAAAAATTTCCCCTCTTTCATTTTAATATTTATTCTCGTTCCCCACGAGTGAAGTTTTAATGCTACATAATTTTTCCCATTTTCTTTGGTTCTTTTAATACCATCAAAAACTATCGCATGTCCACCATTTCTCTTTTTAGGATTAAAACTTTCACCAGCACAAAATTGTTCCTGAGTATATTTACGTCTAGGTTCTGTCTCTTTTAATAGGTACTTTATGTTACCTGAACGACCAGGGTTTGTCACCCCTCTGAACTTTGCTCCTTTTTTGCTAGCTTTACATAAATCTTTTAAAATTAAGTTTTGGGCTCTATTATCGGCATATTTTGAGTCCAATGATAATGGCTCTAAGCCAAGATAAGTCATCACCATAGCATCCTGACCTGAAGTCGTACCTCCTTCCTCCAATTCGTGAACATAAATGGCTGCCAGTAGTAAAACATCTGCATTAGCCGCTATATAATCATTTAATTTAATATTATCGTTTATCTTAAATGTTACATGATGCCCAGGCACTGATGTTAGAACTGTTGTTGATCTATTTGTACTCTGCGACAACTCTATACACATACGTGCCATTCTCAAGGGGTTTTCACCCCATCCAAGTTGAATTGCGACATACCCTCCACATAAACCCATCTTCGTTTGTTTAACCAAACTACATTCACGAACACGCCCTAACATTTGCAGTGCAACACGGCATTTTTCGTCGTACTTTGGGTCAAAAGAATCAATTTCTTTAACAAACGTTTCTATTTCATTAATTGCTAATAACCTTTCATTCTTTTTTTTATCTCTTTTTGCTTGATGCTTTGCATCACGTGCTGGTGTTTCTTTGGCTTCTAGAGCTATCGCATTTTTATAGCTATCAATAAATATAAGCACACCATTTTTACTAGCAAGGTAATCATTGTTAATAAACATTTCTCGGTAGTTTTTTTGTTCAAACAAGGTTGTTAAAGCATTTCTTGCTGTATCTGCATTTGTCACCTTTTTAAGAACATTAATAGCTGAGTTCAATGGTCTGCCAATATCAGAAGATAAGAATTCATCTCTATAATCCTCTTTTGCTTGATTAATAGGGGATATGATCTTATTATCATTGGTTATTTCGCTGATACCAGAACCTTGGTTGTCCTTTTTTTCCATAAATCGACTAATTTCTTCTGCCAGATTGTTAGTATCAATGGACATTTGTTCAGGCGTATCATTAACGAAGCGTGTGTTAGGAAAAGAAACCTTTAATAAACGAGCAATATATTGTGCACTATTATTAGTATAAACATCAAAAGTAGAGTTACTGCCTTCTTTCGCTTTGTTTAAAATAGCTTGGCAATTTAACCCTTTTAAATCAACTGTTATCATTTCAGAAACTGAGCACTCTTGCATATCTTTTTTTAATGCATCTAATTTACTTCCAGAATCCACGACAACACCCTGGCTATTAAATGTTGTGTAAACTGGTTTTTGTTTAACAGAATCCCATAGCAATAATGCACTGGTTTGTGTATCCGTATAATAAATAACTAAACTACGTCCACTTTTACAGGACTTTATCATACTATTTAACTTTATATTTAATGGTGAGTTAGTTAACTGATCTTTAAGGTCATCTCGGTTAGTGTTAACAGTGGGTAATATTACATTTTTATCAATAGCAGTAATGGTATGATCATAAATATTGGTACTTAGGGCATAAAAATCATCATCATAAAAATCATCATCATAAGAATAGTCCCCATAATCAAAAGTAGGTTCTGGAGCAACTGTTCTTCCATCAAATAACTTTTCACTGTGTTTTTGATTATTAGGTGTTGAATCATTATGATTAGTATCGAAAACTTCGTTTAATTCACTTTTATTATTTATATTACGGCTATCCATTGCAACATCTCCATGAAAACTTATAAAAAGTGTAGACTATTTTTTAACCTAGTTCTATATTTGATAACTCTATAACATATTATTAAACACCTAAAAAATAAATTTTTATTTTAACAAGTATTTCTTTTAATAGGTAATTAAGAACCATTCAACAATTACTGTCTATTACATGCATAACATTTTTTATTCAATTTATCTTATTACCTTTGTTCCATCTCGATACATGGTAACCTTATTCTTACCATAGACTTGTTTAAGAGTCGTACTATTTCCAGAAGGTCTAAAACATTCAAAATCTCTAGAATCCCCTGCATTGACTATAACAAATTGTTCTACAAAGAATACATCAAAAAATTTCCCCTCTTTCATTTTAATATTTATTCTCGTTCCCCACGAGTGAAGTTTTAATGCTACATAATTTTTCCCATTTTCTTTGGTTCTTTTAATACCATCAAAAACTATCGCATGTCCACCATTTCTCTTATTAGGATTAAAACTTTCACCAGCACAAAATTGTTCCTGAGTATATTTACGTCTAGGTTCTGTCTCTTTTAATAGGTACCTTATGTTACCTGAACGACCAGGGTTTGTCACCCCTATGAACTTTGCTCCTTTTTTGCTAGCTTTACATAAATCTTTTAAAATTAAGTTTTGGGCTCTATTATCGGCATATTTTGAGTCCAATGATAATGGCTCTAAGCCAAGATAAGTCATCACCATAGCATCCTGACCTGAAGTCGTACCTCCTTCCTCCAATTCGTGAACATAAATGGCTGCCAGTAGTAAAACATCTGCATTAGCCGCTATATAATCATTTAATTTAATATTATCGTTTATCTTAAATGTTACATGATGCCCAGGCACTGATGTTAGAACTGTTGTTGTTCTATTTGTACTCTGCGACAACTCTATACACATACGTGCCATTCTCAAGGGGTTCTCACCCCATCCAAGTTGAATTGCGGCATACCCTCCACATAAACCCATCTTCGTTTGTTTAACCAAACTACGTTCACGAACACGCCCTAACATTTGCAGTGCAACACGGCATTTTTCGTCGTACTTTGGGTCAAAAGAATCAATTTCTTTAACAAACGTTTCTATTTCATTAATTGCTAATAACCTTTCATTCTTTTTTTTATCTCTTTTTGCTTGATGCTTTGCATCACGTGCTGGTGTTTCTTTGGCTTCTAGTGCAATCGCTTTTTTATAGTTCTCAATAAATATAAGCACACCATTTTTACTAGCAAGGTAATCATTGTTAATAAACATTTTTCGGTAGTTTTTTTGTTCAAACAAGGTTGTTAAAGCTTGCCTTGCTGTATCTGGATTTGTCGCTTTTTTAAGAACATTAATAGCTGAATTCAATGGTCTGCCAATATCAGAAGATAAGAATTCATCTCTATAATCCTCTTTTGCTTGATTAATAGGGGATACGGTCTTATTATCATTGGTTATTTCGCTGATACCAGAACCTTGGTTGCCTTTTTTTTCCATAAATCGACTAATTTCTTCTGCCAGATTGTTAGTATCAATGGACATTTGTTCAGGCGTATCATTAACGAAGCGTGTGTTAGGAAAAGAAACCTTTAATAAACGAGCAATATATTGTGCACTATTATTAGTATAAACATCAAAAGTAGAGTTACTGCCTTCTTTCGCTTTGTTTAAAATAGCTTGGCAATTTAACCCTTTTAAATCAACTGTTATCATTTCAGAAACTGAGCACTCTTGCATATCTTTTTTTAATGCATCTAATTTACTTCCAGAATCCACGACAACACCCTGGCTATTAAATGTTGTGTAAACTGGTTTTTGTTTAACAGAATCCCATAGCAATAATGCACTGGTTTGTGTATCCGTATAATAAATAACTAAACTACGTCCACTTTCACAGGACTTTATCATACTATTTAACTTTATATTTAATGGTGAGTTAGTTAACTGATCTTTAAGGTCATCTCGGTTGGTGTTAACAGTGGGTAATATTGCGTCTTTTTCAATAGCACTAATGGTATGATCATAAATATTGGTACTTAGGGCATAAAAATCATCATCATAAAAATCATCATAAGAATAGTCCCCATAATCAAAAGTAGGTTCTGGAGCAACTGTTCTTCCTTCAAATAACTTTTCACTGTGTTTTTGATTATTAGGTGTTAAATCATTATGATTAGTATCTAAAACTTTATTTAAATCCATATTATTGTTTATACTAGGGCTACCCATTGCAACATCTCCATGTTAGGTGTATTTAAATTATAGACTATAAATTAACTTAGTTCTATATTTGATAACTCTATAACATATTATTAAACACCTAAAAAATAAATTTTTATTTTAACAAGTATTTCTTTTAATAGGTAATTAAGAACCATTCAAAAATTACTGTCTCTTACATGCAAAACATTTTTTATTCAATTTATCTTATTACCTTTGTTCCATCACGACACAAAGTGATTTTTTTACCGTTTTTACATTCCATATGAATTGTATTTTTCAATGGTTTAAAACATTCATAATCTGTATAATCCCCCGCATTAACTAAATTTATGTGATCAATATCAAAATTTTTAAAAAAAGTTGCCTCCTTCATTTTAATATTCAATTTTCGCCCATAAGCATGAAGTTTCAATACTAAGAATTTATCGCCATTTTCTTTTTCATCTAATCTTTTAATGCCAGATACAGTTATCGCATGACCAGCA
>NW_027468265.1:0-18295 GCF_965363235.1 Mytilus galloprovincialis | reverse complement strand
ATATTAATTTGAATTATAGAGATATGGTAAAAGATAAACGCATCTGGGATCAGCATAGTCATGATTATATAATCAATTGAAAGATTCGGACCTAACCTTTGGCGATTAAAACATACATGTAATATGACATAAAGTCAATGAGCTCAAAACAACGTTGATAAAAGTAAACACGATTTAAAAATGCAAAATAAACAGCATTAATGTACAAACATATGGCAATACTTACAAGACTGTTGTATTTGTAGGAATATTACTTGGTATTTGTGTTAAGTTTTGGTTCCAACAGGCAATTGAATTTTCTATGCAATCACACATTGTTAGTCCGGGTTCGGTACATTTCACAGCATAAACTTCTTTTAAAAATCTGAGTGTCAAAATCGCTATCGTCTTAAACAACATGGTTCCAATTTTCATGTCGATACTCTTTTGAATGTTACTAGATAAAAAAAATTAACTGTTAGAAAAATCTGCAAATTTTATTTCTCAGACATGCTAGAGAAATATCAAATATAACAAGACAGAGCAGGAAGTATTATGATTAAATTTTGGGATGAATAAATTTTTGAATACTTGTAGACCGATAAAAACAGACAATACAACTTCCCATAGGAACTCCTTTTACGGCTACAACTGTAACACTTTTACTATGAAGTTTCGTAAAAAATTATATCCTAGAATGGAAAGCTCATTCGCACTACATTTTTTTTCAAAATATAGCTAAAGGGCTGTGAGGCATATTTTCAACATTCGTATGCCCCAAACTTCTAAGAGTTTAAACTTATACTACCCTTCCCTTCTCTTTGGGTCTTCCTCAGAATACAAGGTGGCCGCTGTTTTTGTTTATTTATACTGGTAATATTCCCAAGTTATGTCTCTGTCCCAGACTATATGAGTATTTGCACCGTACACGTACGGTCTAGGCGTATGAGTATACTCATATGGTCTACTACAAGCTTGACCATATATGTATTTGGACCATATTTTGGACAAACATTTTTAAAAACTGTCATTGAGTTTTTCAAATAAATAGCACTACAATTAGATGGAAAAGGGAATAAGTGAACATTCATTCAATTAAAATTAAATATTTATTTAATTAGATATAGGAAGATGTGGTATGAGTGCCAATGAGACAACTCTCAATCCAAGTCACAATTTATAAAAGTAAACCATTATGTATTGTCTATCTGAATCCTATTTTTGGCACTCTCACCCAGGGTGACACTTGCTGCCACAAGGAACATCAGATTTTTTACATTTACATGTTTTGTTCATGCATGTTCCTTTGCATTTGCATCTCTTGCCAGCAAGAGAAAAGCTTGCTTGTTTTGCGGCAGTCGATGCTATGAAAATCCTTTTGGTTTCCAATGTGTAGTTTGAATTTTGCGTGTCAAAAGTTCTGTATATGCCATATTATAACAGGAGTTTAATATGACAAACTCACATGATAGTGTGCACAAATTGAATCTTTACCAATTATATCATCAACCCTACATAATATTCGGGGAATTTTCTATCAACAAATGATATTTTAAGAGTAATAAAGCTACCTTTTTTCAATCTTCGCATAAGTTTTGTACTTTCAACAGATTTTATTTATAATTTCTGTCCAGTATCTTCGACGGTTTTTGTAGTACATTTTCTAAATATTTTAAAGGCTTTTCTTCCAACATTATGTTAACAACCGATACCTCCAATTTCAGTTAGCATAATTGAGGGCCCTCATGGGGTTTTTGATTATGTGATTACTTGGCCGTTTTTTTAATGATTATTTGATTATTAAGCCAAATATTTCATGATTATTTGATTACCTAGGACTGTATTTTTAGTTTATGATTATTTGATTACTAAAGATAAGCAAATAGTTAATGATTATGTGATTATATTGGCAAAAAAATGGTGATTATGTGATTACTAGGACCCCCCCCCCCCCCCCCCCATGAGGGGCCTCATAATTAAATATCGTGTATTACTGACATGCTAAATACAGAAGATAAACAGATTTAATTAACGTGACTGTTTTGAGGAGTTAAAATATTAATTTTATATTTTATTTACAATTAAACATTGTATATTAATTCGACGTTTAAGTTATGTTGATCGGTAATAGAATTAGGCAGACTGTATGCGTTCAGTCCGACCGTATGCGTATTTTGAAAAATTAAGCATACGGTCCAGACCGTACGCGAACGGTCCAAATACTCATATGGTCTGGAACATCTCTATTAGATGTAACGTCGAGATCATATCTGGAAACCAGGCCATCGTTTCACAAAGAATCGTACGACAATCTTAGATCGTACGTCGGTCGTAAGTCAAATCGTAAGTTTTTGACCGTTTCATAAACAATCGTAAGTAGAATTTTATCGCAAGTTTGATCGTAAACTTACGAGTATTAACAGGCAGTCGTAAGTCAAATCGTAGTGATTTAACCTGTCGACAATTTGTAAAAATCAACAACATTACATTATCTTAAAGAAAAATAAGTGTCATTGGATCATTAGAATACATGTATTTATGTTATATTGTCCCAATCATAAGTAACTGAAAATTTAAATTCCTGAAATAATCGTATTTTCCAGTACATTTGACTTTTTTTCCTTTAACTTAACTTTCAATAGTCCAAATATTTGACCATAAAAACATAGAAGTGAGTACGCTAGCACAGCACTATATATATATACGGAGCCCGGATAGGGAGAGAGAGGGATCGGTACGTCGTGTCACGGTGCTTGTACTAACTGTGTACTAAATATTCAGCAAAAAAAGAAAATTATAAAAGCTTATTTGCTAGTTCTACAACATTTATCACTCATGTTTTACACGGACTTTATGAAGATAACAATAAATACATAGATATGTCAAGTCACTTAGATATTAAATTACAATCCTAGTTATGACCCCTTCCCTCACCCCCTTTTCCCCATCTATCAATGCATGTACTGCGGTTATACACTACAGCGGAGGACGATGTTCTTTATTGATAGACATTTTTGAATATATATTACGATTATTTTAAAACAAATAACAGTCCAAAAATTGAGAAAACAATCATTTATAAGTACATGAATGTATTGGTATCAATCCATAGTTTCAATGTAATTTACTAATTACACAGTTGTCATGCCCTCTATCAGGTTCGCGTTTTTTTAGGTATAAAATGTATGCTTCAACCCCGTACTCAATACCTGCTTGGATTTTTCTTATATATGTAGGTTTGAAAACTATCTTAATTCACTTTGCCATTATGGGATTGTTTATGTCTATAAATTTACTTATCAAATTTCATTTTCAAATTAAGAAAATTGTAAGAATCCTAAATTTTCCAATCCTAAATATGTTTAATTAATTCATTTTTAATTTTATTTTTTTTAGGTGACGAGATTTTTATTTTTAAGTATTCAAGTGGATGGAAGGAAACATTAGAATTTCTTTGATTTTTCAAGTTCCCACCTTGATGAAAGAAAATAAATTCAACTATCTTTCAAATACAAACAAAAAATCCTTCACTCCATTTCAGCTTCAGATAAATATACTCTATCTTGTTGAAAGTTAGAATTTGGGATCTTAAAGTCATAATAAACGAGTGAAAATAATGTTATTCCAACTCTTGAACTAATGCATACAAACGTCATAAACTTACTAGTCTTCTGTGCACGATTTTATCATTTTTTTCGCATAAATTTCGTATAATCGTCATTTTTTTTTTCAATCGGTCAGTGTTGTTGTGAAAATATGGCAGGTAATTAAAGTTCGTGTTTTGAAGCCGAAGTTTAAATATAAACGATTGTCACCTGTTTGTCAACAATCAACAAAAAGCATGAATATTGAGCATGTATTTAACATGTACAATCAGATAATAGTTTATTTTAAGGACATTCATGCGTATTGCGATCACCGGATTTTTACGAGATGGGTCACACTGCATGAGGTCACTTTGCATACGGAAAATATGTCGGGGAATTGCTTCCTGGAAGGAAGCAAAGAAAATAAAGTAAACTTCTTTTAAATATGAACAAATTAAAGAATTTTCTTAAGAAAAAATGATATGCACTTAATTAAAACTATCCATTCAGTTATTAAAAAAAAAGCATATGCATTATTTTTTTTTTAATTTGAGGTTTCTTAAGACTTTTTAAGAAATGAGCCCGAGCGAAATTATTTTCTCTGTGTCAAAATATTACAATTTTTTATTGTATAGGCAGCGCACGGTAGGTTGTCTCTTGAGTATGCATCTCCACGTAAAAAATAGTGTGTTCATTGTATACAGAATTGCTGAAATATTTTGAAAACATTTCATTGCCCCCCCCCCCCCCCCTTCCCGATTACAAGTGCAAACTTTTGGGCAATCGTTTTTATATTATAATTTGAGCATTTTCGAATTATACGGATGCTAGCAGATACATGTGGTAAATATACTAAACTAGAAGAAAAATGTCAAAGATAGAGAAACGTGGCGTTAAACATCAGCAATAAATCAAAATCAATACTATATCATAAAGAATATCGACAATCTTTTGTGGAATACGAGATATATCCTTTGTTGTATTGAGAACTATTTCCTCATTATATTTGTCTCAAAATCTCATACATCTTCGCCATATATTAATTCTTTTAAAAAATGATAACTACGCATTTTGTCTCGGTCAAGGATTTTTATAGTAAGTAAATCTTTATATACAGGTGGAGACCGTCAAAAGTTTTGTTCATACATGAAGAGTGTACTTTTTTTATGGAGATTGAGATATAACTTAAAAACAGATGTACAAATAATGTTTAATATGCCTACCAAAATAATGCCCCCTCCAAAAAAAAAAAAAGAGAACACAACAACAAAAAAAAAAAAAAAAAGAATACAATTGCACACAGGCTGAGACACGACTCGTAAATGTTTGTTTTGTTATTTAGTTCATCCACACAAATGAGGGAAGGGGGAGGGGGGCGGGATCGGAACTCCGGGGTCGGGTATTTTTGAATACGGGATTTCGGAATTAATCTTTTCGGGATCCGGGAATTCTTTTTTCGAATTTCGGGATGGCGGGATTTATTTTAAATTACTTTAAATTCGGGACCTCTGGATTTCATTTTTTAAAGTCCGGGATTTCGAAATCAGGACCCCTCCTATTTTTTTAGTAGGTATATAGTAGTAGTATGATATAGAGATGATCGATATAATCTCGTTCTCGACCTTCAAGTTTTATGGGTGAAATAGAATTGAGAACAGTTCTATTCTATATTTGAGATGCTACTTTCAGGGTACATTTTTTTTTTTATTCGGTTAATTTTTACCCATATATTATATATAATTTTTATATAGAACAATTTCCTTTGAGGAGACAACCATACGAATCAATACTAGTAAGACAATTCTTTTAAGGGTCCACTAAATGTTCTTTTATTAGGATAATATTCCATGTATAACTCTTTAAACCATAAACTATTTATACATGTATCTATTAAAAAGATTTGTGTTCTATTTTTAACATCGAAACTTTCAACAAAATTGCGGACGTGAAAGAAAACACCATTAGAAAAAAACAAACACGTCAGAATACAAAATGTAGCGATGGATTAATGATAGTGAAACATCATTTTTGTTTATTTTTCATTTGTTATAGTCTAAAAACTGTTGTATGAATATTAAATTATTGTTCCGACCGTAAAGAAGGTTAAAAATTTAAATGTATTATAGTTTAGTGTCATCTATATGACTGACTGACAGCAGCGGATAATTTATGACCAGTATTAATTTATGTGGTTCCTTTCCTTTTCGATACTTTGAAAATATTTTTAATTGTTCCGAATGGTGTGATAATTTTTAAAATAGGGGATATCTATTCTTACCGTACAAGACTAAGTTTAGTATTAATGTCCCAAACTTGCCCCCCATTCTGCTTATTTCCTGCTACACGATGTCTTTTCCCAGTGAATATAGGGTTTTTGTATGGACAGTTTTTACATACTACATATAGAATACAGGGGCGGATCCAGGATTTTGCAAAGTGGGGCGAAGTTTTTTTAATTCGCCGAGCGGAGCGAGGCGAACAAATTTTGGGACCTTTTTTTGGCTAAAAAACATAAAATAAGTGTAAAATGCACTTTTTAAACGGTTCTTGACGTGGGGCATGTATATTTAATAGTTGCTGTTAAGTGTAAGAGTTGGACATTTTTGATGTTGTATTCTCCCCATACATAAATTGTCTATCATAAAATTATAGTATGGGTCAAAAGCTATGAACTGATATATTTGATGTGGGACTTGTCAGTAAAAAATTGACATGGACAATTCTCGCTTGTTGTATGTTATTAAGTTAGCATAAACTCACAGATTTCTTGTTGTAAACAAGATACACGCCGCGCTATTCGATGAATTTTACAATACGAGCGACACGAGTTAAAAAAGACAAACAAGCAATTTTTATACAAATGTTTGGTTGATATGTTTTACCCAACACAATTGAAAATTAACCAAAGGCTATTAATGAGTCTGAAACGACAACGAATTTGTGAATGACGGTCGACAAATGGAGACATAAAGGCAACACCAGCAGGCAGGTTGCAGTCTGATCTTGATAAAAGTATTCGATATATCAGTTCATGCAAACCCCCGTCCCGAAAAAAGTACGCCCGTTTTTTATTTATTATGTTCATTTAATGCTATATTATTCTGTTGGAAATTTTCGTTTCTATTAGCCAAAAAGTGGACAAGATTATTGTTTTCAATCTAAATACGGCCAGACTCTCAGATCTCAGACTGCCTCCTCAAACAATGGCTCGAACCTTGCACTTTAAATCTATCCAGAGCTTATACTGACTGGGGATAATTATTCAGCTATGTTATTTTAAGATAGGCGCGGGCGTTTGGGGTTAAACATAATTTCGTAGGTAAATAATATTAATGTGGAACTTTTTTCATGAGATTATAATAGAGTATAACTTTTTTTGGTTGAATTGTGAAATAGAAGTCAATACGTTCTTGCTCACTCCTTTGTCGCTTTGAAGGTGTCATGATGTTTCATGCTCAGAATTGCAAATGTGTTCCTGTAATTTGAATTTCAAAATGACTGAGTGACGTTTTTTCGACGAACTGGTCAGCTCAACCATACCGAATCACTCTACTGTGATGCGACTGCCATATAAGTTAGAGGTTTAGCACTATAAAACCAGGTTCAATCCATCATTTTCTACATTTGAAAATGCCTGTACCAAGTCAGGAATATGACAGTTGTTGTCCATTCGTTTGATGTGTTTTATCATTTGAATTTGCCATTTGATTAGGGACTTTCTGTTTTGAACTTTCCTCGGAGTTCAGTATTTTGTAGTTTTACTTTTGAAATAATCAGTAAATACTGGCGAAAAAAAAAATCTGTATATGAAAAGAAATGTCTCATAAAAATTAAATACACGGGAAATGGCAAAGTTTACGAAGTCTAGTCTAAGTCCAAGTAAAAAGGGGGGCGTGCGCCCTCATGCCCCCCCCCCCCCCCTCTGTATCCGCCACTACACGCAGTTACTGACAGCTTGTTCAAAGCCAATAACAAATAATAAAAAAATCAAGCATCTAAGACTAAATTCTTACCAAGATTTCTGTAAATCAGTGTTGATTGAGACCCACTGGAAAGAAATGCACCACTATTATTCTGTGTAACAGATTGTCATTGTTGCGTCAACCAGATTGATTTCTTGTTTTACTTCATTTGAATTTTAAAAGTGTAAGAAAAATTGATTTCTTGTCCAAAAATACCGTGTGTTGCACTTATAAACCTTTCTTCTTGTTTTTAAAACATGCTAAATGTTTATATTTACATGATTGTGTAAATTTACATTCAAACATTAGATGAATTGCATTTATCTCAAACGTTTCAGAAAACATGCTCATATTCGAATAAGCTGACAATAATTCAAGTGAAACAGGGATGGGGATATACAAAGTACTGTAAAAGAAAAGTTAGAGTATCTATACTAATAAACGAGAAGACCTAATTTTGTGTGTCGCTTCTCTTCCTTCTACAATGAATTAATCACCATGCCTCTGTGTTCTATATAGGTATAGTCATCTTTTCTTATGATTATTCAGTTTGTGTTATTTTGGGAGGAAAACGAAAATAAAGGTGTCAAACCACCAATTAAAAATCCCTATCTGTTTAACCGAATCTTGCAATTTTCACAGCTATCTAAATATTTTACCTTAAGTTTAACTTCAAGGAAACCAGGTATATCCTGAATTGTACATGTATCACCTTTCTACATGTCAATTTTCAACCAATGTTTAAAGTCTTATATGAAATTTCTGATCTTGAAAACACAGGTACTACCAAAATAACTCCCTGTTTTCTGGAAATCTTAAATTAGTGTACTATGAAGCGCATTAATCCTGAATTTTTAACGCAAACTCATAGACAAGTGAATTTTGTCTCAAAATGGTCTAAATATATTTCCCTTTCACCAGAAGTTTCATTTCTGCATATTTGTTGGTTAGTTTAAGTAAACAATGGCATAAAAAGTACTATTTTGTGTCAATGTTCAATATACTGTCGAGACCGCACTGTTTTTCCTCATCACAATTATGTAGAAATAGTGGTGAGCAACAGTGATCAACAGTTTTCACACTTGTTTTAACTGGTCGGCAGATATCCAAACTCAGACACCTGATTTTCGTTTTGAAGGTCGTCTTCATGACTGTTTTCATATTCATTTTCAAAATCCTGTAGCATTTCTTCAATTTTAGCAAACAAGTTCATTCTCCTAGAAGATACATACTTTCCGTCAGATTTACCGTTGTCCCATTGAAAAGTCGCCGGTTGAAATTTTAACATTGCAAAATCTGGTCAAAGGGACGTAATTCGTACAAAACGTCGCAATCAATCGGAACAACTCGGCCTTTCTGGTTGCACGAAGAAATAACCTCGTATGCATTAGGCGGAGGAATCATTGTCCGGAAAATTTTCCGATTCGATTCAAAATTATATTTTTTCGACTGGACTGGTACATTTTTTTTACCACTACTGATTTAACTTGCTCCTGTCCGGAAAATTTTCCGATCCGATTGAATTTTATATTTTTTCGACTGGAATGGTACAATTTTTTTACCATTACTTATTTACTTTGCTCCTTCTTTCGCGCCAAAATATTTGGCAGAGTTAAAGTTCTCGATTACTCTGTGATATGTAACCAAATTATAGCGCCACCTGGAGGATAGAACTTCTTTGTGTCGCGGATCACTACAATTCCGGCCAACAATTTAAGAAGAATTTCTCCGTAGTGCATACGAGATTGTACTGCGTAGCGAGAATGGCCGAGTAGTTACGATTGACGTCGCAATATTTCGCGGAATCCGCTAGACGGCGTTCATTTACTGTTACTTGACCTTAATAAAGGAATCCAAAGAGCAAAAAATATATATATAGGTCATCGTGCTTGTTTTCGAGATATGAGCCATTGAAATTTTAGCGGGAAAATATTTTCTCTTGACTTTTCATAGCTTTATCATTGACAAGTTAAAGTTCTCAAAAACTGTTAAAAAGTAATTAAAATTTTATAAAACTTTAATTTACAGATTATCGGTTTATCATTATACATGTTAAAGAATTTCAAAAAGAAAAATGGGGGTCACCAGGCAAATTTTTTCAAGGCATTCAAATGGATAAAACCAGAGGATTCTGAAAATCTGACAAAAATCCAAACCTTAAAAAGCCAGCTTCCTTAACAGCTGTATCATGATACGTGATATATCTGTAATTTTCTGAATTTTTGATCGATAGTGAACCGTTTCAGTATTTTTCTTTAATTTTTTTTTTTCGTGTAGCCGTCCGTCTCAGTGTTATTCAGTTTTTGTACGAGAACACATATAACAATATTCAAATTTATTTAGGGGCTCAATTAAGCAGAGGAAGTTCCTTGAATCATACCACATCTTCTTTTTGAAATTCAAACAGCCGAAGAACTCATTGAAATTTCAGAAAGTAATGTATTTTCCTAACGGCCATAACACGATTAGAGAGAGTATAAAAAAGGTAGCATTCGACAAAAGTCATAAATCTCTCAAAACCAGACAATACTATGGCAAAAACAAAATAGACTAATGTGAAGTTAAAACATTACATAGAAATCTAACGACTAAAAAACTCTTTAAATTGTCTAAGGTTGTAGAACTTATTTCAGGGAGATAACTCCTTAAATCAGTGATGTATTTGTAAAAGTCAAGTTTCATCAGCTCTCTGCAAACAAGACAAGCCAAAATTTATCTGATTGAATATCAAAGGTAACAGGATAATAATTTATAGCCTTTTTAATTGTATTGAATAAATTTTAACAACTAGAATATCGTTTGTACGAAAATAAATAAAAACTTACCAATATGTGTAGTAGCAGAACCATAGAAAGAAGGATGACTTTTGAAATACAGTGGCTACTTAAATACTCAGTTAAATAAAAGTACAAATTGAATGATCTTCAAGGTGAATAACACCGATCAGTGACATATGTTGGTTTTTTTTGCCTTGATACTGATTGAATAAGCAAATATTTTTAAACGTGTTACTTTCTTTAACTGTTGATCAAATATTTTCATTTCTTTATGGATATTGTAATCTAATCAGCAAATAGTAATATTAGAACAAATCTGAATCAGAGGAATTTCAACGAAAAGGCTGAAATCAACTGTCAAATCTAAAAGCCCAAACAAATCAAACAACTGGAGAACAACTGTCATATTCGTGACTTGGTAGAGGCATTTTATTGAAGGAAATAATGGATTAAGCCTGGGTTTATAGCTAGCTAAGCCTTTTATAGCTGAGTATGCGATATTGGCTTTGCTCATTGTTGAAAGTCGAACGGTGAACTATAGTTAATAATTCTGGTGTCATGTTAGTCTCCTGGAGAATCATACCATATCTTCTTTTTTTATAATCAATCTTAAAAACATCTTCGTCTAAATCAGACCCAATGAGGAAGATTTTATATTTTTAATACGCTATCCTTTTTAGCACACCTGGCCCGAAGGGCCAAGTGAGCTTTTCCCATCACTTTGCGTCCGGCGTCCGGCGTCCGTCGTCCGTCGTCGTCCTGCGTCGTTAACTTTTACAAAAATCTTCTCCTCTGAAACTACTCTGCCAAATTAAACCAAACTTAGCCACAATCATCATTGGGGTATCTAGTTTAAAAAATGTATCCGGTGACCCGGCCAACCAACCAAGATGGCCGCCATGGCTAAAAATAGAACATAGGGGTAAAATGCAATTTTTGGCTTATAACTCAAAAACCAAAGCATTTAGAGCAAATCTGACAGGGGTAAAATTATTTATCAGGTCAATATCTATCTGCCCTGAAATTATCAGATGAATCGGAGAACCCGTTGTTGGGTTGCTACCCCTGAATTGGTAATTTTAAGGAAATTTTGCTGTTTTTGGTTATTATCTTGAACATTATTATAGATAGAGATAAACTGTAAACAGCAATAATGTTCAGCAAAGTAAGATTTACAAATAAGTCAACATGACCGAAAAGGTCAGTTGACCCCTTTAGGAGTTATTGCCCTTTATAGTCAATTTTTAACCCATGTTTCGTAAATCTTAGTAATCTTTTACAAAAATCTTCTCCTCTGAAACTACTGGGCCAAATTAATCCAAACTTGGCCACAATCATCTTTGGGGTATCTAGTTTAAAAATTGTGTCCGGTGACTTGGCCTTCCAACCAATATGGCCGCCATGGCTAAAAATAGAACATAGGGGTAAAATGCAGTTTTTGGTTTATGACTCAAAAACCAAAGCATTAAGAGCAAATCTGACACAGGGTATATTTGTTTATCAGGTCAAGTTCTATCTTCCCTGAAATTTTCAGATGAATCGGACAACCCGTTGTTGGGTTGTTGCCCCTAAATTGGTAATTTTAAGGAAATTTTACTGTTTTTGGTTATTATCTTGAATATTATTATAGATAGAGATAAACTGTAAACAGCAATAATGTTCAGCAAAGTAAGATTTACAAATAAGTCAACTGACCGAAATGGTCAAATGACCCCTTTAGGAGTTATTGCCCTTTATAGTCAATTTTTAACCATTTTTCGTAAATCTTAGTTATCTTTTAGAAAAATCTTCTCCTCTGAAACTACTGGGCCAAATTAATCCAAACTTGGCCACAATCATCTTTGGGGTATCTAGTTTAAAAATAGTGGAAGAAAAATAATAATAAAAAAAAGAAACGTAGAATAACAATATGTCACCCCAACTCCGTTGAGGGTGCCATAATAATAGGGAAAAAGAAACAGAGGAAAAGCAATATGTCACCCGACTTTGTCGATCGGGTGACATAATAATAATACGGAAAAAGAAACAGAGGAAAAGCAATATGTCACCCGACATTGTCGATCGGGTGACATAATAAACAAAATAATAAGAAAAAAAAAGAAACGAACAATAACAATATGTCACCCCAACTCCGTTGAGGGTGCCATAATAAGACAATAGCTATGTACCTTAATATACATATACAAATTCAGGTAAATATTAAAGGGTTCCCTGTCCCCAGTTCCATTGACTTTTTTATAAAGGTTCCTAGTTTATTCACTTGTGTTGGTGATGATGGGTTAAGTATATATATATAACTTTGTCATTGTCAGTAAGATTAACAAATGAATTACTTTCTATGTTAATGCAATTAAAATATGTTAATCTAATATTTGAATTGTGAGAACAATTTATTAAGAAATTTTTCTCATCATCTAGTACTTTGCATATTTTGTAAAGTCTCTCTTCGCAAGGAATTTTAAAATTCCTTCCTTTTTTAATTTATAATGAATGGTCACTGATTCTAAGTTTTGTAATTAATTTTAAATTCAAAGTTTGAGTTAGAGAGGTAAGGTTTGATCAATAGATTTGGCTCAAGTCCTTTATACAAATTTAATTTACTTTTATCATCAATAGATCTCAACTTATCCATCAACAGGTTGTTGTAGTATGAGTTTATTTGGGGTTTAATATAGCTTTTAATATTTTTTAATTGTTTTACATTATCACAGGTTTTTAGTCTATCTATATCAATGTTAGATTCAGAAAGAATATTTTTTTGCAAAAATTAACCATGAATAGGAGCCACTAGAATCCAAAGTGTAAGTTAATTGAGAAGATTCATGTAATAAGGGATTCAAATTTGAAGTGAAAAGCCTTGCTTAATACATAATAGTTTGGGTTTTTATAAAACCAAGATGCAAGTTTTCTATTTGAGTCTTGTCTATAAAATCTAATGGATCCACATTTTTTTCCAGAAACCAAAGCTCTTTTTTTAGCTTTGAAATATGTTATACATGAGTCCATATATGTTATTTCAGAATTATAAGTCAATATAGGTCTAAGTTATTTGACACTCTGATAGGAAGGCTGCCAAAAGAATCAGTATATGTTTTTTTATAGAAAACAAAACCTGTTTTGCCTTTTTTGTTAACTCAGCTGTACTATGACTGAGTTTACCATTTGATTTAATCAGCAGACCTAAGTAAAGATATTTTAGAACATTCTCTATTTTTTTGTTTTTATATATAAGTATAGATGTTTCAGGCTTTTGCTTTGTTGTTGAAAAGACCATACTTTTTGTTTTTTATTTATGTTTAGAGAAAGCTGCCAGTTTTCTCAAAACATGTAAACTTTATTTAGACTATTTTGGAGACCCTCCTTAGATTCTGATAGTAAAAGCAGATCATCAGCAAACAGGAGGGAGCCTAGTTTACTATTTATAAGTTCCAATGGACTTGAGTTGTCATCTTCCAATCCTTTAGTGATATCATTTATAAAAATATTGAACAAAGTAGAACTTACTGATTCTCCTTGTTTCAAACCTCTAGTAATGTCAAAATAGTCAGAAATGTGATCTTTATATTTTAAAGAGGTTTTTGTATTTAAATATTGTTGTTTCATTACTCTGTAAAAAGACTTTCCTACTCCCATTTTGCATAATTTATATAGAAGGGCTGTCCTCCATACAGAGTCAAACACCTTTCTTAAGTTAATGAAGCAGTTCTGTGGTTTTCTCTGAAGCCAAATTGACAGTTATTCAGCTGTTTATCCACAACTGTGATTAGTCTATAATTGAGTACAGCATTGAATATTTTAAGAAGATTACCGATTAAAGATATACCTCTGTAAATATTGGGACCAGATTTGTCTCCCTTCTTATGAAATGCGATTATATACGAGTCCTTCCATGATTTTGGGTATATACCCGTTTTTAGAATTAAATTAAATATTCTAACAATTGACTTAATTATTACTTGATTTGAGGTTTTAATTATTTCATTTATAATTCTATCTGGTCCTGCAGACTTTTGAAGTTTAAGTCCACTTACCTTTTTTACTTCTGAACAAGATATTGGAGCATCTGTTTCAGCTTTGAAGTCTATATTATTTTCTAATAGCTTTAATTGTGATTCAATGTCTATCATTAAAGCATTATTCATAGATGAAGGTTTACCTTGATCTCGAAAATATTTTATTAAAACTTCTTCATCTTTTAATACCTCTGGTTTTTCATCTTTTTCTGTTTTATTCTTAAGTGATTTAAAAATTTTCCAATATTCCTTTGGATTTTGATTGATATATTCACTTTACCAATTATAAAGTTTTTGTTTATATTCATATTTTTTTCTGTTTTACCATTTTCTTTATGTTTTTTTTTAACTCAAAAAACATTTGCTTTAAACTATTATTATTTGGATTATTCCTTATTTTGTTTTCTATTTTATTTATTTGACGCTTGGTCAACATAACATAGTCTGACCAAACTTTTTTAAATTTCTTTTTCTTCTTCTTCCTCCTCTTACTTTACACATTGTTACAAGAAAGGCTTGAAATTTGATCTAAAATTTTTGTCAATTTTTCTGTAGCCTCATCAACACCAACCTGATTTTCCTCGTAATTAAGCATTTCAAAATCTATTATCTCATTCTTTATATTTTCGGTCAAAAAAGCATCAATAAGTTTAAGTTAAAAATTTTCTGTCCATTGTTATGATTTAATCCAGTGCCACCCTTTTTCCTCAAGGCCAATTTCTTTATCTATATGTATAGAGCACTTTATATATAAAGTTATTTGAACATGATCTGATAGGTAAGTAAAATCGTTTGCTTTAAAATATTTGACTGAGGACTTTTGTAATTATTATTCACTTTCAGTGTTTTCTACAACATTTTTTTAGTTTTGTAAGGGCCTGCGCCAACGTGACACAGGATTTTTTTTTATTCGAATGTCATTAGCACTGTTTATGCTGTCTACATCGACGAAATTTTCTATGGGTCACGTAGGCGCACCCTATTAAATTTTAAGAAACAGTGACCGAAAATCGTAATTTTTCCTCCTTTTTACGTTTTTTGTGCCCTTTAACCCCCAAAACCCCACCCTTTTTCTGAAATTTATGGTTTTGAAATTCAGCAAAACAAACTTCAAACCTAAGGGAACATTTGAATACGATAAGTAGCTTTCCAAAACAGAATTTGAAAAATGAGAAAATAGGGGGGTGGGGGCACAAATGGACCTTATCGTACATTGTCCTTTAAACATGTTTCTTAGGATAAGGATGTTACTAAAAAAGTTAAGCAAAGTCATTGAAAATAAAACCCGCAGTACAAACTAAAAGCCCTTTAAAATAAGATAGGCCTAATTTCTTGTCATTGATATAATGACACATCTTGTTCCACGTGCAGCAACCGCCATGATGCTTATAAAAACTATACATACTATCTAAGTTTCATTTGATGATCATGCATTCGAGAAAAAGGGGAACAGTCAAAGATTTGGGTAAGAAGACATTTCGCTACCTCGGAAATTTCCGGACCAAGGCACTTTGGTACCTATTTTTTCTATGCATTAGTTTTTGATTTTGTTTTTAACGATAACAGAACAAATTTCAAATAAATTAATCTTCAACGAAGTTGATTATGTTTTAAGATATACATATTTATGTTTCAAGCAAAAGGAAAATTAATATTAATGTATGTATATTATTTTGCAATGAAGCACAGCTTGTGTTTGAAGATGATGCTCGATTAATCTTTAGTTTGTAATGATATTTGAATACCTTTAAAAGTCTTTCGCAACGAAGATCTAATGTGCACATCTTGTGTTTGAAAATTATGCTCGTTTGATCTCTAAATGAATAAAAGAAAACCAATGCCTGTAAATAGATTTACGTATTACTAACATTCAATGATGCTCGATTAATCTTTAATTTATAATGATATTTGAATACCTTTAAAAGTCTTTCGCAACGAAGATCTAAAGTGCACATATTGTAATTGAAAATTATGCTCGTTTGATCTCTAAAAGAGGGACGAAAGATACCAAAGGGACAATGAATAAAAGAAAACCAATGCCTGTAAATAGATTTACGTATTACTAACATTCAAATTGTAAAGCTACAATTAGAGTGGATGTTATATCTAGTAAAATCAAATATCGAATGTATTTAAAGACGGCCACGATGCCGTTCGGATTAGCAATTATTAAGAATATCTGAAAAAGAGGGACGAAAGATACCAGAGAGATAGTCAAAGCTGTACAAAACAAGACATGTGTTTGTCAAATTGAGATGCTGTTTTGTCTCGATACCAAAATATGGTTATCGGCTTCAAAACGTCCTGTACATTTGCCGAATTACCCTCATGCCGACTTTCTAATACGGCAGTATTTAGTTTTATAGATTTAAAGACAATTTAAGGAGATAAAAAAAAACCGAGAGAAAATAGCTTCTTTAAATGAGCATGATGATCAAACTAATGTATTAACGGTAAAATGTTGAAAAAAATCTTTAATTACAAATATCTCGTCGATTAACTTTGTTTTATATTCCCAAAAAGTCATGTATCAGGCATTATATTACAATTACTTTGGAAAAAACATGCATTATATTACATTTTCAATAACATTCATTTATCAAAGTAATTACAATTACTTTTGCAAAGTAATGTATTGAATTACACATTTCATTTGTAAACTATATTAAGTAAATAGAAAAATCAATTGTAAAAACAACTAGAAGTCACAAAAGATTCTAGCATATGCAGTAACTGTTTCATGTATTGAATTTTAGTATAAATGTGAAAAGCCTATTTAATTCGGCTAATTTTTTTTTTAAATATTTTAACTTAATGCTGACGTTACTTATTTAAGGTATTTTTCGTTGTTTCTTTTTTATAATTTCAAACACAATACTCTATTATTGACAATTTTTTTCCTACTTATCTCATAAATATTGAGCTACAAATTTTATTTTTTAATTACATTTTATCTATCAAGACAAGGTTTTTTTTTATCTTATGACAACAAGACAGTAATTTAGTACGCCACAAGACAGTGGCGTACTAAATTCTAATCCTGGTACCTTTGATAACTAATTATGCTTTTCAAATATCAATCTTTTTAAACAGGAAAAATATGAAAATGTATGAATCAAAATGAAATAAAGAATATATTCTAATGACTAAAATTTACTTAGTTAATTAGGAAATCTTAAAATTTGATCTAGTTTAAACTATAAAAATATCATGAATATGTTAAAGATGTAGTATATAAAAAAAGTAATAACATGTAATGCCACGTAATGCATAAAATTACACAACTTTTTGCTAAAGTAATGCATTATATTACAGTTACATGTAATGCACAAAATATTGCATTACACATTCCATGCAATTACTTGGAAAAATGTATTGCATTACCATGCATTAAATTTACAAATTTGCATTACCCCTTGCCTGTCATTGTTATATTATAGTTCGTTTTTATGTGTGTTACTATTTTGTGCTGTGTCGGAGTTCTCCTCTAATATTTGATGTGTTTCCCTTAGTTTTAGTTTATAACCAGAATTTTGTTTTCTCAATTGATTAATGAATTTCAAACAGCGGTTTACAAGTGTTGCCTTTATTTAAATGAGGTTCGGAAGTTACTAGATGAGAATTCAAACTCATATTTCAAAATAAACAGATATAACCTTGGCTAAAAGGCGGAAAAGATAAAAAGACAAACAATTGTACACAAAAAAAAACAACACCAGAAAACTTCAAACTGGTAGGTCATTTTGGAGAAAAGTGTTTTGGATTATAGTTCCGACATAAGGAACATATCCGTTATCATCTGTGAAACGGATATTCCATAACGTTCAACCAACTCGTGATATCGTCCATACAACTTGCAAAAGGATGACTTGTTTGTCACTGTTTGGAATTCTTTGTTAAATACCTTACAGACTTGTAAGAAGCAACCCTTTATCAAGGAAATTATGATAGGTAATATAAGTCCTGAAATATTGTAT
>NW_027468264.1:0-18311 GCF_965363235.1 Mytilus galloprovincialis | reverse complement strand
TATCAATTTTTTATATGTGGCCCAAATATTATGCCCGCAACGTCTGTCAACCTAAGGTGTGCGTGTTTACGATAACGTTAACAAAATGACACCTCCGCTAACGCTATTGGGTCTAATCGTTTTCTCCGTTTTTTTCAAAAATACCGGCGAGTTTATCGGCTGGGCACAACTTTAGCGTTATTAGTTAGTTGCCCTGGCAGTTTGCTAACTTTCTGCCGCTATTTATAGGGGGTCGCATGTATAGTTTGTCCACAATTCATTAAACGGAAGTGACTTTCCAGACTGTCATAGATTTCCGGGAGTGTGCTAAATGCCGAAAGTTGTTACAACAAAGCATACATCTACTGGTATGAATTTGTTGCCCTGTTCCTGTGCTACAAGTCGAATATCAATTTTTTATATGTGGCCCAAATATTATGCCCGCAACGTCTGTCAACCTAAGGTGTGCGTGTTTACGATAACGTTAACAAAATGACACCTCCGCTAACGCTATTGGGTCTAATCGTTTTCTCCGTTTTTTTCAAAAATACCGGCGAGTTTATCGGCTGGGCACAACTTTAGCGTTATTAGTTAGTTGCCCTGGCAGTTTGCTAACTTTCTGCCGCTATTTATAGGGGGTCGCATGTATAGTTTGTCCACAATTCATTAAACGGAAGTGACTTTCCAGACTGTCATAGATTTCCGGGAGTGTGCTAAATGCCGAAAGTTGTTACAACAAAGCATACATCTACTGGTATGAATTTGTTGCCCTGTTCCTGTGCTACAAGTCGATATCAATTTTTTATATGTGGCCCAAATATTATGCCCGCAACGTCTGTCAACCTAAGGTGTGCGTGTTTACGATAACGTTAACAAAATGACACCTCCGCTAACGCTATTGGGTCTAATCGTTTTCTCCGTTTTTTCAAAAATACCGGCGAGTTTATCGGCTGGGCACAACTTTAGCGTTATTAGTTAGTTGCCCTGGCAGTTTGCTAACTTTCTGCCGCTATTTATAGGGGGTCGCATGTATAGTTTGTCCACAATTCATTAAACGGAAGTGACTTTCCAGACTGTCATAGATTTCCGGGAGTGTGCTAAATGCCGAAAGTTGTTACAACAAAGCATACATCTACTGGTATGAATTTGTTGCCCTGTTCCTGTGCTACAAGTCGATATCAATTTTTTATATGTGGCCCAAATATTATGCCCGCAACGTCTGTCAACCTAAGGTGTGCGTGTTTACGATAACGTTAACAAAATGACACCTCCGCTAACGCTATTGGGTCTAATCGTTTTCTCCGTTTTTTCAAAAATACCGGCGAGTTTATCGGCTGGGCACAACTTTAGCGTTATTAGTTAGTTGCCCTGGCAGTTTGCTAACTTTCTGCCGCTATTTATAGGGGGTCGCATGTATAGTTTGTCCACAATTCATTAAACGGAAGTGACTTTCCAGACTGTCATAGATTTCCGGGAGTGTGCTAAATGCCGAAAGTTGTTACAACAAAGCATACATCTACTGGTATGAATTTGTTGCCCTGTTCCTGTGCTACAAGTCGATATCAATTTTTTATATGTGGCCCAAATATTATGCCCGCAACGTCTGTCAACCTAAGGTGTGCGTGTTTACGATAACGTTAACAAAATGACACCTCCGCTAACGCTATTGGGTCTAATCGTTTTCTCCGTTTTTTCAAAAATACCGGCGAGTTTATCGGCTGGGCACAACTTTAGCGTTATTAGTTAGTTGCCCTGGCAGTTTGCTAACTTTCTGCCGCTATTTATAGGGGGTCGCATGTATAGTTTGTCCACAATTCATTAAACGGAAGTGACTTTCCAGACTGTCATAGATTTCCGGGAGTGTGCTAAATGCCGAAAGTTGTTACAACAAAGCATACATCTACTGGTATGAATTTGTTGCCCTGTTCCTGTGCTACAAGTCGATATCAATTTTTTATATGTGGCCCAAATATTATGCCCGCAACGTCTGTCAACCTAAGGTGTGCGTGTTTACGATAACGTTAACAAAATGACACCTCCGCTAACGCTATTGGGTCTAATCGTTTTCTCCGTTTTTTCAAAAATACCGGCGAGTTTATCGGCTGGGCACAACTTTAGCGTTATTAGTTAGTTGCCCTGGCAGTTTGCTAACTTTCTGCCGCTATTTATAGGGGGTCGCATGTATAGTTTGTCCACAATTCATTAAACGGAAGTGACTTTCCAGACTGTCATAGATTTCCGGGAGTGTGCTAAATGCCGAAAGTTGTTACAACAAAGCATACATCTACTGGTATGAATTTGTTGCCCTGTTCCTGTGCTACAAGTCGATATCAATTTTTTATATGTGGCCCAAATATTATGCCCGCAACGTCTGTCAACCTAAGGTGTGGCGTGTTTACGATAACGTTAACAAAATGACACCTCCGCTAACGCTATTGGGTCTAATCGTTTTCTCCGTTTTTTCAAAAATACCGGCGAGTTTATCGGCTGGGCACAACTTTAGCGTTATTAGTTAGTTGCCCTGGCAGTTTGCTAACTTTCTGCCGCTATTTATAGGGGGTCGCATGTATAGTTTGTCCACAATTCATTAAACGGAAGTGACTTTCCAGACTGTCATAGATTTCCGGGAGTGTGCTAAATGCCGAAAGTTGTTACAACAAAGCATACATCTACTGGTATGAATTTGTTGCCCTGTTCCTGTGCTACAAGTCGATATCAATTTTTTATATGTGGCCCAAATATTATGCCCGCAACGTCTGTCAACCTAAGGTGTGCGTGTTTACGATAACGTTAACAAAATGACACCTCCGCTAACGCTATTGGGTCTAATCGTTTTCTCCGTTTTTTCAAAAATACCGGCGAGTTTATCGGCTGGGCACAACTTTAGCGTTATTAGTTAGTTGCCCTGGCAGTTTGCTAACTTTCTGCCGCTATTTATAGGGGGTCGCATGTATAGTTTGTCCACAATTCATTAAACGGAAGTGACTTTCCAGACTGTCATAGATTTCCGGGAGTGTGCTAAATGCCGAAAGTTGTTACAACAAAGCATACATCTACTGGTATGAATTTGTTGCCCTGTTCCTGTGCTACAAGTCGATATCAATTTTTTATATGTGGCCCAAATATTATGCCCGCAACGTCTGTCAACCTAAGGTGTGCGTGTTTACGATAACGTTAACAAAATGACACCTCCGCTAACGCTATTGGGTCTAATCGTTTTCTCCGTTTTTTCAAAAATACCGGCGAGTTTATCGGCTGGGCACAACTTTAGCGTTATTAGTTAGTTGCCCTGGCAGTTTGCTAACTTTCTGCCGCTATTTATAGGGGGTCGCATGTATAGTTTGTCCACAATTCATTAAACGGAAGTGACTTTCCAGACTGTCATAGATTTCCGGGAGTGTGCTAAATGCCGAAAGTTGTTACAACAAAGCATACATCTACTGGTATGAATTTGTTGCCCTGTTCCTGTGCTACAAGTCGATATCAATTTTTTATATGTGGCCCAAATATTATGCCCGCAACGTCTGTCAACCTAAGGTGTGCGTGTTTACGATAACGTTAACAAAATGACACCTCCGCTAACGCTATTGGGTCTAATCGTTTTCTCCGTTTTTTCAAAAATACCGGCGAGTTTATCGGCTGGGCACAACTTTAGCGTTATTAGTTAGTTGCCCTGGCAGTTTGCTAACTTTCTGCCGCTATTTATAGGGGGTCGCATGTATAGTTTGTCCACAATTCATTAAACGGAAGTGACTTTCCAGACTGTCATAGATTTCCGGGAGTGTGCTAAATGCCGAAAGTTGTTACAACAAAGCATACATCTACTGGTATGAATTTGTTGCCCTGTTCCTGTGCTACAAGTCGATATCAATTTTTTATATGTGGCCCAAATATTATGCCCGCAACGTCTGTCAACCTAAGGTGTGCGTGTTTACGATAACGTTAACAAAATGACACCTCCGCTAACGCTATTGGGTCTAATCGTTTTCTCCGTTTTTTCAAAAATACCGGCGAGTTTATCGGCTGGGCACAACTTTAGCGTTATTAGTTAGTTGCCCTGGCAGTTTGCTAACTTTCTGCCGCTATTTATAGGGGGTCGCATGTATAGTTTGTCCACAATTCATTAAACGGAAGTGACTTTCCAGACTGTCATAGATTTCCGGGAGTGTGCTAAATGCCGAAAGTTGTTACAACAAAGCATACATCTACTGGTATGAATTTGTTGCCCTGTTCCTGTGCTACAAGTCGATATCAATTTTTTATATGTGGCCCAAATATTATGCCCGCAACGTCTGTCAACCTAAGGTGTGCGTGTTTACGATAACGTTAACAAAATGACACCTCCGCTAACGCTATTGGGTCTAATCGTTTTCTCCGTTTTTTCAAAAATACCGGCGAGTTTATCGGCTGGGCACAACTTTAGCGTTATTAGTTAGTTGCCCTGGCAGTTTGCTAACTTTCTGCCGCTATTTATAGGGGGTCGCATGTATAGTTTGTCCACAATTCATTAAACGGAAGTGACTTTCCAGACTGTCATAGATTTCCGGGAGTGTGCTAAATGCCGAAAGTTGTTACAACAAAGCATACATCTACTGGTATGAATTTGTTGCCCTGTTCCTGTGCTACAAGTCGATATCAATTTTTTATATGTGGCCCAAATATTATGCCCGCAACGTCTGTCAACCTAAGGTGTGCGTGTTTACGATAACGTTAACAAAATGACACCTCCGCTAACGCTATTGGGTCTAATCGTTTTCTCCGTTTTTTCAAAAATACCGGCGAGTTTATCGGCTGGGCACAACTTTAGCGTTATTAGTTAGTTGCCCTGGCAGTTTGCTAACTTTCTGCCGCTATTTATAGGGGGTCGCATGTATAGTTTGTCCACAATTCATTAAACGGAAGTGACTTTCCAGACTGTCATAGATTTCCGGGAGTGTGCTAAATGCCGAAAGTTGTTACAACAAAGCATACATCTACTGGTATGAATTTGTTGCCCTGTTCCTGTGCTACAAGTCGATATCAATTTTTTATATGTGGCCCAAATATTATGCCCGCAACGTCTGTCAACCTAAGGTGTGCGTGTTTACGATAACGTTAACAAAATGACACCTCCGCTAACGCTATTGGGTCTAATCGTTTTCTCCGTTTTTTCAAAAATACCGGCGAGTTTATCGGCTGGGCACAACTTTAGCGTTATTAGTTAGTTGCCCTGGCAGTTTGCTAACTTTCTGCCGCTATTTATAGGGGGTCGCATGTATAGTTTGTCCACAATTCATTAAACGGAAGTGACTTTCCAGACTGTCATAGATTTCCGGGAGTGTGCTAAATGCCGAAAGTTGTTACAACAAAGCATACATCTACTGGTATGAATTTGTTGCCCTGTTCCTGTGCTACAAGTCGATATCAATTTTTTATATGTGGCCCAAATATTATGCCCGCAACGTCTGTCAACCTAAGGTGTGCGTGTTTACGATAACGTTAACAAAATGACACCTCCGCTAACGCTATTGGGTCTAATCGTTTTCTCCGTTTTTTCAAAAATACCGGCGAGTTTATCGGCTGGGCACAACTTTAGCGTTATTAGTTAGTTGCCCTGGCAGTTTGCTAACTTTCTGCCGCTATTTATAGGGGGTCGCATGTATAGTTTGTCCACAATTCATTAAACGGAAGTGACTTTCCAGACTGTCATAGATTTCCGGGAGTGTGCTAAATGCCGAAAGTTGTTACAACAAAGCATACATCTACTGGTATGAATTTGTTGCCCTGTTCCTGTGCTACAAGTCGATATCAATTTTTTATATGTGGCCCAAATATTATGCCCGCAACGTCTGTCAACCTAAGGTGTGCGTGTTTACGATAACGTTAACAAAATGACACCTCCGCTAACGCTATTGGGTCTAATCGTTTTCTCCGTTTTTTCAAAAATACCGGCGAGTTTATCGGCTGGGCACAACTTTAGCGTTATTAGTTAGTTGCCCTGGCAGTTTGCTAACTTTCTGCCGCTATTTATAGGGGGTCGCATGTATAGTTTGTCCACAATTCATTAAACGGAAGTGACTTTCCAGACTGTCATAGATTTCCGGGAGTGTGCTAAATGCCGAAAGTTGTTACAACAAAGCATACATCTACTGGTATGAATTTGTTGCCCTGTTCCTGTGCTACAAGTCGATATCAATTTTTTATATGTGGCCCAAATATTATGCCCGCAACGTCTGTCAACCTAAGGTGTGCGTGTTTACGATAACGTTAACAAAATGACACCTCCGCTAACGCTATTGGGTCTAATCGTTTTCTCCGTTTTTTCAAAAATACCGGCGAGTTTATCGGCTGGGCACAACTTTAGCGTTATTAGTTAGTTGCCCTGGCAGTTTGCTAACTTTCTGCCGCTATTTATAGGGGGTCGCATGTATAGTTTGTCCACAATTCATTAAACGGAAGTGACTTTCCAGACTGTCATAGATTTCCGGGAGTGTGCTAAATGCCGAAAGTTGTTACAACAAAGCATACATCTACTGGTATGAATTTGTTGCCCTGTTCCTGTGCTACAAGTCGATATCAATTTTTTATATGTGGCCCAAATATTATGCCCGCAACGTCTGTCAACCTAAGGTGTGCGTGTTTACGATAACGTTAACAAAATGACACCTCCGCTAACGCTATTGGGTCTAATCGTTTTCTCCGTTTTTTCAAAAATACCGGCGAGTTTATCGGCTGGGCACAACTTTAGCGTTATTAGTTAGTTGCCCTGGCAGTTTGCTAACTTTCTGCCGCTATTTATAGGGGGTCGCATGTATAGTTTGTCCACAATTCATTAAACGGAAGTGACTTTCCAGACTGTCATAGATTTCCGGGAGTGTGCTAAATGCCGAAAGTTGTTACAACAAAGCATACATCTACTGGTATGAATTTGTTGCCCTGTTCCTGTGCTACAAGTCGATATCAATTTTTTATATGTGGCCCAAATATTATGCCCGCAACGTCTGTCAACCTAAGGTGTGCGTGTTTACGATAACGTTAACAAAATGACACCTCCGCTAACGCTATTGGGTCTAATCGTTTTCTCCGTTTTTTCAAAAATACCGGCGAGTTTATCGGCTGGGCACAACTTTAGCGTTATTAGTTAGTTGCCCTGGCAGTTTGCTAACTTTCTGCCGCTATTTATAGGGGGTCGCATGTATAGTTTGTCCACAATTCATTAAACGGAAGTGACTTTCCAGACTGTCATAGATTTCCGGGAGTGTGCTAAATGCCGAAAGTTGTTACAACAAAGCATACATCTACTGGTATGAATTTGTTGCCCTGTTCCTGTGCTACAAGTCGATATCAATTTTTTATATGTGGCCCAAATATTATGCCCGCAACGTCTGTCAACCTAAGGTGTGCGTGTTTACGATAACGTTAACAAAATGACACCTCCGCTAACGCTATTGGGTCTAATCGTTTTCTCCGTTTTTTCAAAAATACCGGCGAGTTTATCGGCTGGGCACAACTTTAGCGTTATTAGTTAGTTGCCCTGGCAGTTTGCTAACTTTCTGCCGCTATTTATAGGGGGTCGCATGTATAGTTTGTCCACAATTCATTAAACGGAAGTGACTTTCCAGACTGTCATAGATTTCCGGGAGTGTGCTAAATGCCGAAAGTTGTTACAACAAAGCATACATCTACTGGTATGAATTTGTTGCCCTGTTCCTGTGCTACAAGTCGATATCAATTTTTTATATGTGGCCCAAATATTATGCCCGCAACGTCTGTCAACCTAAGGTGTGCGTGTTTACGATAACGTTAACAAAATGACACCTCCGCTAACGCTATTGGGTCTAATCGTTTTCTCCGTTTTTTCAAAAATACCGGCGAGTTTATCGGCTGGGCACAACTTTAGCGTTATTAGTTAGTTGCCCTGGCAGTTTGCTAACTTTCTGCCGCTATTTATAGGGGGTCGCATGTATAGTTTGTCCACAATTCATTAAACGGAAGTGACTTTCCAGACTGTCATAGATTTCCGGGAGTGTGCTAAATGCCGAAAGTTGTTACAACAAAGCATACATCTACTGGTATGAATTTGTTGCCCTGTTCCTGTGCTACAAGTCGATATCAATTTTTTATATGTGGCCCAAATATTATGCCCGCAACGTCTGTCAACCTAAGGTGTGCGTGTTTACGATAACGTTAACAAAATGACACCTCCGCTAACGCTATTGGGTCTAATCGTTTTCTCCGTTTTTTCAAAAATACCGGCGAGTTTATCGGCTGGGCACAACTTTAGCGTTATTAGTTAGTTGCCCTGGCAGTTTGCTAACTTTCTGCCGCTATTTATAGGGGGTCGCATGTATAGTTTGTCCACAATTCATTAAACGGAAGTGACTTTCCAGACTGTCATAGATTTCCGGGAGTGTGCTAAATGCCGAAAGTTGTTACAACAAAGCATACATCTACTGGTATGAATTTGTTGCCCTGTTCCTGTGCTACAAGTCGATATCAATTTTTTATATGTGGCCCAAATATTATGCCCGCAACGTCTGTCAACCTAAGGTGTGCGTGTTTACGATAACGTTAACAAAATGACACCTCCGCTAACGCTATTGGGTCTAATCGTTTTCTCCGTTTTTTCAAAAATACCGGCGAGTTTATCGGCTGGGCACAACTTTAGCGTTATTAGTTAGTTGCCCTGGCAGTTTGCTAACTTTCTGCCGCTATTTATAGGGGGTCGCATGTATAGTTTGTCCACAATTCATTAAACGGAAGTGACTTTCCAGACTGTCATAGATTTCCGGGAGTGTGCTAAATGCCGAAAGTTGTTACAACAAAGCATACATCTACTGGTATGAATTTGTTGCCCTGTTCCTGTGCTACAAGTCGATATCAATTTTTTATATGTGGCCCAAATATTATGCCCGCAACGTCTGTCAACCTAAGGTGTGCGTGTTTACGATAACGTTAACAAAATGACACCTCCGCTAACGCTATTGGGTCTAATCGTTTTCTCCGTTTTTTCAAAAATACCGGCGAGTTTATCGGCTGGGCACAACTTTAGCGTTATTAGTTAGTTGCCCTGGCAGTTTGCTAACTTTCTGCCGCTATTTATAGGGGGTCGCATGTATAGTTTGTCCACAATTCATTAAACGGAAGTGACTTTCCAGACTGTCATAGATTTCCGGGAGTGTGCTAAATGCCGAAAGTTGTTACAACAAAGCATACATCTACTGGTATGAATTTGTTGCCCTGTTCCTGTGCTACAAGTCGATATCAATTTTTTATATGTGGCCCAAATATTATGCCCGCAACGTCTGTCAACCTAAGGTGTGCGTGTTTACGATAACGTTAACAAAATGACACCTCCGCTAACGCTATTGGGTCTAATCGTTTTCTCCGTTTTTTCAAAAATACCGGCGAGTTTATCGGCTGGGCACAACTTTAGCGTTATTAGTTAGTTGCCCTGGCAGTTTGCTAACTTTCTACCGCTATTTATAGGGGGTCGCATGTATAGTTTGTCCACAATTCATTAAACGGAAGTGACTTTCCAGACTGTCATAGATTTCCGGGAGTGTGCTAAATGCCGAAAGTTGTTACAACAAAGCATACATCTACTGGTATGAATTTGTTGCCCTGTTCCTGTGCTACAAGTCGATATCAATTTTTTATATGTGGCCCAAATATTATGCCCGCAACGTCTGTCAACCTAAGGTGTGCGTGTTTACGATAACGTTAACAAAATGACACCTCCGCTAACGCTATTGGGTCTAATCGTTTTCTCCGTTTTTTCAAAAATACCGGCGAGTTTATCGGCTGGGCACAACTTTAGCGTTATTAGTTAGTTGCCCTGGCAGTTTGCTAACTTTCTGCCGCTATTTATAGGGGGTCGCATGTATAGTTTGTCCACAATTCATTAAACGGAAGTGACTTTCCAGACTGTCATAGATTTCCGGGAGTGTGCTAAATGCCGAAAGTTGTTACAACAAAGCATACATCTACTGGTATGAATTTGTTGCCCTGTTCCTGTGCTACAAGTCGATATCAATTTTTTATATGTGGCCCAAATATTATGCCCGCAACGTCTGTCAACCTAAGGTGTGCGTGTTTACGATAACGTTAACAAAATGACACCTCCGCTAACGCTATTGGGTCTAATCGTTTTCTCCGTTTTTTCAAAAATACCGGCGAGTTTATCGGCTGGGCACAACTTTAGCGTTATTAGTTAGTTGCCCTGGCAGTTTGCTAACTTTCTGCCGCTATTTATAGGGGGTCGCATGTATAGTTTGTCCACAATTCATTAAACGGAAGTGACTTTCCAGACTGTCATAGATTTCCGGGAGTGTGCTAAATGCCGAAAGTTGTTACAACAAAGCATACATCTACTGGTATGAATTTGTTGCCCTGTTCCTGTGCTACAAGTCGATATCAATTTTTTATATGTGGCCCAAATATTATGCCCGCAACGTCTGTCAACCTAAGGTGTGCGTGTTTACGATAACGTTAACAAAATGACACCTCCGCTAACGCTATTGGGTCTAATCGTTTTCTCCGTTTTTTCAAAAATACCGGCGAGTTTATCGGCTGGGCACAACTTTAGCGTTATTAGTTAGTTGCCCTGGCAGTTTGCTAACTTTCTGCCGCTATTTATAGGGGGTCGCATGTATAGTTTGTCCACAATTCATTAAACGGAAGTGACTTTCCAGACTGTCATAGATTTCCGGGAGTGTGCTAAATGCCGAAAGTTGTTACAACAAAGCATACATCTACTGGTATGAATTTGTTGCCCTGTTCCTGTGCTACAAGTCGATATCAATTTTTTATATGTGGCCCAAATATTATGCCCGCAACGTCTGTCAACCTAAGGTGTGCGTGTTTACGATAACGTTAACAAAATGACACCTCCGCTAACGCTATTGGGTCTAATCGTTTTCTCCGTTTTTTCAAAAATACCGGCGAGTTTATCGGCTGGGCACAACTTTAGCGTTATTAGTTAGTTGCCCTGGCAGTTTGCTAACTTTCTGCCGCTATTTATAGGGGGTCGCATGTATAGTTTGTCCACAATTCATTAAACGGAAGTGACTTTCCAGACTGTCATAGATTTCCGGGAGTGTGCTAAATGCCGAAAGTTGTTACAACAAAGCATACATCTACTGGTATGAATTTGTTGCCCTGTTCCTGTGCTACAAGTCGATATCAATTTTTTATATGTGGCCCAAATATTATGCCCGCAACGTCTGTCAACCTAAGGTGTGCGTGTTTACGATAACGTTAACAAAATGACACCTCCGCTAACGCTATTGGGTCTAATCGTTTTCTCCGTTTTTTCAAAAATACCGGCGAGTTTATCGGCTGGGCACAACTTTAGCGTTATTAGTTAGTTGCCCTGGCAGTTTGCTAACTTTCTGCCGCTATTTATAGGGGGTCGCATGTATAGTTTGTCCACAATTCATTAAACGGAAGTGACTTTCCAGACTGTCATAGATTTCCGGGAGTGTGCTAAATGCCGAAAGTTGTTACAACAAAGCATACATCTACTGGTATGAATTTGTTGCCCTGTTCCTGTGCTACAAGTCGATATCAATTTTTTATATGTGGCCCAAATATTATGCCCGCAACGTCTGTCAACCTAAGGTGTGCGTGTTTACGATAACGTTAACAAAATGACACCTCCGCTAACGCTATTGGGTCTAATCGTTTTCTCCGTTTTTTCAAAAATACCGGCGAGTTTATCGGCTGGGCACAACTTTAGCGTTATTAGTTAGTTGCCCTGGCAGTTTGCTAACTTTCTGCCGCTATTTATAGGGGGTCGCATGTATAGTTTGTCCACAATTCATTAAACGGAAGTGACTTTCCAGACTGTCATAGATTTCCGGGAGTGTGCTAAATGCCGAAAGTTGTTACAACAAAGCATACATCTACTGGTATGAATTTGTTGCCCTGTTCCTGTGCTACAAGTCGATATCAATTTTTTATATGTGGCCCAAATATTATGCCCGCAACGTCTGTCAACCTAAGGTGTGCGTGTTTACGATAACGTTAACAAAATGACACCTCCGCTAACGCTATTGGGTCTAATCGTTTTCTCCGTTTTTTCAAAAATACCGGCGAGTTTATCGGCTGGGCACAACTTTAGCGTTATTAGTTAGTTGCCCTGGCAGTTTGCTAACTTTCTGCCGCTATTTATAGGGGGTCGCATGTATAGTTTGTCCACAATTCATTAAACGGAAGTGACTTTCCAGACTGTCATAGATTTCCGGGAGTGTGCTAAATGCCGAAAGTTGTTACAACAAAGCATACATCTACTGGTATGAATTTGTTGCCCTGTTCCTGTGCTACAAGTCGATATCAATTTTTTATATGTGGCCCAAATATTATGCCCGCAACGTCTGTCAACCTAAGGTGTGCGTGTTTACGATAACGTTAACAAAATGACACCTCCGCTAACGCTATTGGGTCTAATCGTTTTCTCCGTTTTTTCAAAAATACCGGCGAGTTTATCGGCTGGGCACAACTTTAGCGTTATTAGTTAGTTGCCCTGGCAGTTTGCTAACTTTCTGCCGCTATTTATAGGGGGTCGCATGTATAGTTTGTCCACAATTCATTAAACGGAAGTGACTTTCCAGACTGTCATAGATTTCCGGGAGTGTGCTAAATGCCGAAAGTTGTTACAACAAAGCATACATCTACTGGTATGAATTTGTTGCCCTGTTCCTGTGCTACAAGTCGATATCAATTTTTTATATGTGGCCCAAATATTATGCCCGCAACGTCTGTCAACCTAAGGTGTGCGTGTTTACGATAACGTTAACAAAATGACACCTCCGCTAACGCTATTGGGTCTAATCGTTTTCTCCGTTTTTTCAAAAATACCGGCGAGTTTATCGGCTGGGCACAACTTTAGCGTTATTAGTTAGTTGCCCTGGCAGTTTGCTAACTTTCTGCCGCTATTTATAGGGGGTCGCATGTATAGTTTGTCCACAATTCATTAAACGGAAGTGACTTTCCAGACTGTCATAGATTTCCGGGAGTGTGCTAAATGCCGAAAGTTGTTACAACAAAGCATACATCTACTGGTATGAATTTGTTGCCCTGTTCCTGTGCTACAAGTCGATATCAATTTTTTATATGTGGCCCAAATATTATGCCCGCAACGTCTGTCAACCTAAGGTGTGCGTGTTTACGATAACGTTAACAAAATGACACCTCCGCTAACGCTATTGGGTCTAATCGTTTTCTCCGTTTTTTCAAAAATACCGGCGAGTTTATCGGCTGGGCACAACTTTAGCGTTATTAGTTAGTTGCCCTGGCAGTTTGCTAACTTTCTGCCGCTATTTATAGGGGGTCGCATGTATAGTTTGTCCACAATTCATTAAACGGAAGTGACTTTCCAGACTGTCATAGATTTCCGGGAGTGTGCTAAATGCCGAAAGTTGTTACAACAAAGCATACATCTACTGGTATGAATTTGTTGCCCTGTTCCTGTGCTACAAGTCGATATCAATTTTTTTATATGTGGCCCAAATATTATGCCCGCAACGTCTGTCAACCTAAGGTGTGCGTGTTTACGATAACGTTAACAAAATGACACCTCCGCTAACGCTATTGGGTCTAATCGTTTTCTCCGTTTTTTCAAAAATACCGGCGAGTTTATCGGCTGGGCACAACTTTAGCGTTATTAGTTAGTTGCCCTGGCAGTTTGCTAACTTTCTGCCGCTATTTATAGGGGGTCGCATGTATAGTTTGTCCACAATTCATTAAACGGAAGTGACTTTCCAGACTGTCATAGATTTCCGGGAGTGTGCTAAATGCCGAAAGTTGTTACAACAAAGCATACATCTACTGGTATGAATTTGTTGCCCTGTTCCTGTGCTACAAGTCGATATCAATTTTTTATATGTGGCCCAAATATTATGCCCGCAACGTCTGTCAACCTAAGGTGTGCGTGTTTACGATAACGTTAACAAAATGACACCTCCGCTAACGCTATTGGGTCTAATCGTTTTCTCCGTTTTTTCAAAAATACCGGCGAGTTTATCGGCTGGGCACAACTTTAGCGTTATTAGTTAGTTGCCCTGGCAGTTTGCTAACTTTCTGCCGCTATTTATAGGGGGTCGCATGTATAGTTTGTCCACAATTCATTAAACGGAAGTGACTTTCCAGACTGTCATAGATTTCCGGGAGTGTGCTAAATGCCGAAAGTTGTTACAACAAAGCATACATCTACTGGTATGAATTTGTTGCCCTGTTCCTGTGCTACAAGTCGATATCAATTTTTTATATGTGGCCCAAATATTATGCCCGCAACGTCTGTCAACCTAAGGTGTGCGTGTTTACGATAACGTTAACAAAATGACACCTCCGCTAACGCTATTGGGTCTAATCGTTTTCTCCGTTTTTTCAAAAATACCGGCGAGTTTATCGGCTGGGCACAACTTTAGCGTTATTAGTTAGTTGCCCTGGCAGTTTGCTAACTTTCTGCCGCTATTTATAGGGGGTCGCATGTATAGTTTGTCCACAATTCATTAAACGGAAGTGACTTTCCAGACTGTCATAGATTTCCGGGAGTGTGCTAAATGCCGAAAGTTGTTACAACAAAGCATACATCTACTGGTATGAATTTGTTGCCCTGTTCCTGTGCTACAAGTCGATATCAATTTTTTATATGTGGCCCAAATATTATGCCCGCAACGTCTGTCAACCTAAGGTGTGCGTGTTTACGATAACGTTAACAAAATGACACCTCCGCTAACGCTATTGGGTCTAATCGTTTTCTCCGTTTTTTCAAAAATACCGGCGAGTTTATCGGCTGGGCACAACTTTAGCGTTATTAGTTAGTTGCCCTGGCAGTTTGCTAACTTTCTGCCGCTATTTATAGGGGGTCGCATGTATAGTTTGTCCACAATTCATTAAACGGAAGTGACTTTCCAGACTGTCATAGATTTCCGGGAGTGTGCTAAATGCCGAAAGTTGTTACAACAAAGCATACATCTACTGGTATGAATTTGTTGCCCTGTTCCTGTGCTACAAGTCGATATCAATTTTTTATATGTGGCCCAAATATTATGCCCGCAACGTCTGTCAACCTAAGGTGTGCGTGTTTACGATAACGTTAACAAAATGACACCTCCGCTAACGCTATTGGGTCTAATCGTTTTCTCCGTTTTTTTCAAAAATACCGGCGAGTTTATCGGCTGGGCACAACTTTAGCGTTATTAGTTAGTTGCCCTGGCAGTTTGCTAACTTTCTGCCGCTATTTATAGGGGGTCGCATGTATAGTTTGTCCACAATTCATTAAACGGAAGTGACTTTCCAGACTGTCATAGATTTCCGGGAGTGTGCTAAATGCCGAAAGTTGTTACAACAAAGCATACATCTACTGGTATGAATTTGTTGCCCTGTTCCTGTGCTACAAGTCGATATCAATTTTTTATATGTGGCCCCAAATATTATGCCCGCAACGTCTGTCAACCTAAGGTGTGCGTGTTTACGATAACGTTAACAAAATGACACCTCCGCTAACGCTATTGGGTCTAATCGTTTTCTCCGTTTTTTCAAAAATACCGGCGAGTTTATCGGCTGGGCACAACTTTAGCGTTATTAGTTAGTTGCCCTGGCAGTTTGCTAACTTTCTGCCGCTATTTATAGGGGGTCGCATGTATAGTTTGTCCACAATTCATTAAACGGAAGTGACTTTCCAGACTGTCATAGATTTCCGGGAGTGTGCTAAATGCCGAAAGTTGTTACAACAAAGCATACATCTACTGGTATGAATTTGTTGCCCTGTTCCTGTGCTACAAGTCGATATCAATTTTTTATATGTGGCCCAAATATTATGCCCGCAACGTCTGTCAACCTAAGGTGTGCGTGTTTACGATAACGTTAACAAAATGACACCTCCGCTAACGCTATTGGGTCTAATCGTTTTCTCCGTTTTTTAAATACCGGCGAGTTTATCGGCTGGGCACAACTTTAGCGTTATTAGTTAGTTGCCCTGGCAGTTTGCTAACTTTCTGCCGCTATTTATAGGGGGTCGCATGTATAGTTTGTCCACAATTCATTAAACGGAAGTGACTTTCCAGACTGTCATAGATTTCCGGGAGTGTGCTAAATGCCGAAAGTTGTTACAACAAAGCATACATCTACTGGTATGAATTTGTTGCCCTGTTCCTGTGCTACAAGTCGATATCAATTTTTTATATGTGGCCCAAATATTATGCCCGCAACGTCTGTCAACCTAAGGTGTGCGTGTTTACGATAACGTTAACAAAATGACACCTCCGCTAACGCTATTGGGTCTAATCGTTTTCTCCGTTTTTTCAAAAATACCGGCGAGTTTATCGGCTGGGCACAACTTTAGCGTTATTAGTTAGTTGCCCTGGCAGTTTGCTAACTTTCTGCCGCTATTTATAGGGGGTCGCATGTATAGTTTGTCCACAATTCATTAAACGGAAGTGACTTTCCAGACTGTCATAGATTTCCGGGAGTGTGCTAAATGCCGAAAGTTGTTACAACAAAGCATACATCTACTGGTATGAATTTGTTGCCCTGTTCCTGTGCTACAAGTCGATATCAATTTTTTATATGTGGCCCAAATATTATGCCCGCAACGTCTGTCAACCTAAGGTGTGCGTGTTTACGATAACGTTAACAAAATGACACCTCCGCTAACGCTATTGGGTCTAATCGTTTTCTCCGTTTTTTCAAAAATACCGGCGAGTTTATCGGCTGGGCACAACTTTAGCGTTATTAGTTAGTTGCCCTGGCAGTTTGCTAACTTTCTGCCGCTATTTATAGGGGGTCGCATGTATAGTTTGTCCACAATTCATTAAACGGAAGTGACTTTCCAGACTGTCATAGATTTCCGGGAGTGTGCTAAATGCCGAAAGTTGTTACAACAAAGCATACATCTACTGGTATGAATTTGTTGCCCTGTTCCTGTGCTACAAGTCGATATCAATTTTTTATATGTGGCCCAAATATTATGCCCGCAACGTCTGTCAACCTAAGGTGTGCGTGTTTACGATAACGTTAACAAAATGACACCTCCGCTAACGCTATTGGGTCTAATCGTTTTCTCCGTTTTTTCAAAAATACCGGCGAGTTTATCGGCTGGGCACAACTTTAGCGTTATTAGTTAGTTGCCCTGGCAGTTTGCTAACTTTCTGCCGCTATTTATAGGGGGTCGCATGTATAGTTTGTCCACAATTCATTAAACGGAAGTGACTTTCCAGACTGTCATAGATTTCCGGGAGTGTGCTAAATGCCGAAAGTTGTTACAACAAAGCATACATCTACTGGTATGAATTTGTTGCCCTGTTCCTGTGCTACAAGTCGATATCAATTTTTTATATGTGGCCCAAATATTATGCCCGCAACGTCTGTCAACCTAAGGTGTGCGTGTTTACGATAACGTTAACAAAATGACACCTCCGCTAACGCTATTGGGTCTAATCGTTTTCTCCGTTTTTTCAAAAATACCGGCGAGTTTATCGGCTGGGCACAACTTTAGCGTTATTAGTTAGTTGCCCTGGCAGTTTGCTAACTTTCTGCCGCTATTTATAGGGGGTCGCATGTATAGTTTGTCCACAATTCATTAAACGGAAGTGACTTTCCAGACTGTCATAGATTTCCGGGAGTGTGCTAAATGCCGAAAGTTGTTACAACAAAGCATACATCTACTGGTATGAATTTGTTGCCCTGTTCCTGTGCTACAAGTCGATATCAATTTTTTATATGTGGCCCAAATATTATGCCCGCAACGTCTGTCAACCTAAGGTGTGCGTGTTTACGATAACGTTAACAAAATGACACCTCCGCTAACGCTATTGGGTCTAATCGTTTTCTCCGTTTTTTCAAAAATACCGGCGAGTTTATCGGCTGGGCACAACTTTAGCGTTATTAGTTAGTTGCCCTGGCAGTTTGCTAACTTTCTGCCGCTATTTATAGGGGGTCGCATGTATAGTTTGTCCACAATTCATTATACGGAAGTGACTTTCCAGACTGTCATAGATTTCCGGGAGTGTGCTAAATGCCGAAAGTTGTTACAACAAAGCATACATCTACTGGTATGAATTTGTTGCCCTGTTCCTGTGCTACAAGTCGATATCAATTTTTTATATGTGGCCCAAATATTATGCCGCAACGTCTGTCAACCTAAGGTGTGCGTGTTTACGATAACGTTAACAAAATGACACCTCCGCTAACGCTATTGGGTCTAATCGTTTTCTCCGTTTTTTCAAAAATACCGGCGAGTTTATCGGCTGGGCACAACTTTAGCGTTATTAGTTAGTTGCCCTGGCAGTTTGCTAACTTTCTGCCGCTATTTATAGGGGGTCGCATGTATAGTTTGTCCACAATTCATT
>NW_027468263.1:0-18914 GCF_965363235.1 Mytilus galloprovincialis | reverse complement strand
AAACAACGTTAACGTTTTCCTGAACTGTTAGGACATTTTTAAATAATGGAAGTATACATTGATGGAGCATGCAAGAATAACGGCAAGCCATTGGCAAAGGCCAGTTATGGTATATTTTGGGAACCAAATAACATCAAAAATATAAATGGTCCAGTTCCTGAATCTTACAAGCAAACAAACAATACGGGGGAACTGTATGCTGCCGTAAAATGCCTTCAACAAATACACGAAAATCAATTATCAAACATTATCATTAAAACCGACAGTGAATATTTAGTTAGAGGTATAACAAATGACATTGTTTATTGGAAAAGCAACAACTGGAAACTTAAATCTTCCGGAAATGATGTGAAAAACAAAGAACTCTGGTCAGAGATAGATAATTTGTTATCAAATATAAAAGTAACGTGGGCGCACGTTGCTCGTGATTCTGAAATCGGTCAGATTGAAGCCGATAAACTCGCAAAACTTGCTTTAAATATAAAAACGTCTGGAAACACCGTTCAAGCAAATAATAATAGTATCGTGAATGTGTGTAACAACACTGAATGGACCGACGATGAAGAGGAAACTATACCGATGAAGGTTACAACCCCGCGTCGAAGTATCTCCACCAATAAATTTCGCAAAAATAATAATAAGGCAAACTCTCCGACTTTCTGTACCATGTCAACACTCAGGAGAATTGAAAGTCTTTTATTGTCAACTTCTGATGAAGTTTTAAATTTAAATGATGCCCTTAACTGTCATATTGACTCGTCAAACAATCAATTTCAAGAGATGAAAGACAAGTTTGCATCACTAACAAATACGGTTAAAGTTCAAACCAATTCAGCTTTAACCTCCGTCCAAGAAGTTTTTACACAAACACAGCTCATTAAATCGGATATCGATGTAAACAATAAGGCATTTATAAATAAATCCAACAGTTTGTGGGACAAATTAAATGCCGTTTCAAATGAGATTAAATCTGTAAATTTAAAATCATCTCACGTCAACGATTTAACAAAAACTGTGACAGAAACACCAAATCGCAAAAGAGAGGAAAGAATTTCAGCTTCAAATAAACCAACACCTGGAACATACAGCAACGCTGTAAGAAGTGGTTTACCAAGCAGCTCTAATAAGCCAGTTTCTTTAAATAGAACAAATCTAGGTAACAAGCATAATGCTCAAAGTCCTACTTATGTGGAAAAACAAAGGTCACCAATAAATACAAAATACACGGACCGTGAAGTCAAATCTACTTATCCCCATTTTCATCGGTCTTTTGACAAGAAAAACTTATTTCTTATTGGGAGTTCAACTCTTAAAAAGATGTCTCCTAGGAAAATGTCAACTCAACAAATCAATACCAAAGTAAAGACTATCCGGGGAGGACGGATCAGAGACATTGAAGATTGCCTAATTCAGTACATATCAGAAGGCAGACTTGATTGTGTTGATGTTATTGTTATTCATGTGGGCACTAACAATGTATCAGATGGAGACTCTGTTCATGCTATTATGGACGACTTCAAAAATTTGATTTGTACAGTCAGGCAAAGCTTACCAAGAACTAAGCTGGTAATTTCCTCAATTCTACCAAGGCCAACCAATTCTCAAGCTAATCGTACAATTTACAATGTCAATAATCATCTGTTCTCTCTAGAGGAACAACATGTGGAAATTTTGGACAATACTTTAGACTTTCTATATGGAGACCAGCCCAATCTTTCTTTATTTGCAGACCATGTTCACACAAATGTTGCTGGTGCCAAAGTTTTAAGCCACAACATTATCTCCTGCGTCAACAATCTATTTCAATTTTCAAATTGTACATCAGAAACTGAATCAAATTTTCAATCGGTGAGGTCAACAGGGAGGAGATTTATACCATTCAACAACACAACAACTCAAGAACAAAGTGTGTCCAGTCAAACGTACTGGAGGTAAATTTAACCAATAACTTTTCCACTACCAGAACATGTAATTCTATTTTAGGAAATATTGTCAGTATTGTTATTTTGTATTTATGTACTGCAACACATATTCTATCATCTAATTCCAAATCATCTCCATTTACAAACCCTTTTATATTTCCACACAAGTCACTTAATATATGTCACTTAAACATCAATCATATATTGCCAAAGTTTTCTGAAATTAAATATTTGCTATCAAAATCTAACACAGATGTGCTGTGTTTAAGTGAAACATTTTTGTCAGATTCTGTCCAAAACAAAGAAATAGATATTAAGGGTTATGATACAAACAGAAAAGACAGAATTGGAAAATCTGGCGGTGGGTTTTTAATTTATATTTCTAACATGTTAACCACAATAAGACGACATGATTTGGAAAATGATGATATAGAATCAATGTGGATCGAAATTATTTTTGTTCATCAAAAACCTATATTAATTGGTAACATTTATAGACCACCAAAAAGTAATGCAGAGTGGGTTACAAAATTTGAATTAATGTTAACAAATGTCGATATTGAAGATAAGGAAATGATTATTTTGGGTGACTTTAATATTAATTTGTCGTCGAGAAAGATTCCAGCTAAATGGTCACATTTAAAAAACATTTTTAACTTGTCTCAAATAGTCTCAGTTCCTACTCGAGTCACACAAACATCTTCCTCTTTGGTAGACCATATTTATAGCAATGAACCACATAATATTCATTTTATATCTGTTCCGAAGTATTCTATCAGTGACCATTATCCAGTATGCATTTCTCACAAAAGAGGGTTAAAATCGAAAAAGAAAATTCATGAATATATTACGTTCAGATCTACTAAACATTTTAATGAAAATGATTTTGTCAATGACATATCACAGTGTTCATTTAATTGTGTATTAGAAATTGATGACCCCGAAGAAGCACTGTTGTCTTTTTTGAATATTTTTACTAAAGTATTAAATCATCATGCTCCACTCATTAAAAAGAGAGTAAAACGTTTGTATCAAAATGAGTGGATGAATGATGAAATTCTAGATAGCATGAGAAAACGTGATTTTTATCATAAGAAAAAAGATATGTATAGTTATAGACTTTGGAGAAATAAAGTCAAATATCTCATCGAAAACTATAAACAAAATTATTATACCAATATCATAGAACAAAAAAAGAACAACAGCAGTAAATTATGGAAGCACCTACATACTGTCAGCGGTACCGACAATCATACCAGTATAAAAATCATAAGTGATTGTAACAAAAAGGAAATTTTAGAACCAAAAGGCATTGCTGATGTTTTTAATGCTTATTTCACAAATATCACAGATAATCTTAATATAGATCAAAACATCGACAATTCTAGTAGTTGTTTTAACAAACTTAGTGATTTTATATCGGGTCATGTACCAGATGACGTGTATTTTTCTATACCACTTATGAGTAATGATTTTGTGTGTTTACAACTAAAAGCACTAGATGAATCAAAAGCAACAGGCCTTGATACCATAAGTGCAAAATTTTTAAAGATGTCTTCTCATGCTATTTCACTACCACTTTGTCATATTTTTAATTTGAGTATCAAAACATGTATTTTTCCATCCTCATTTAAACTGGCAAAAGTCATACCAGTTTATAAGAACAAAGGCTCAAAACAGGATGTTTTTAATTATAGACCAATTGCAATTTTACCACTCATTTCTAAAATCCTTGAAAAACATGTGAAAACACACTTAGTAAAATATCTTAATAAATACAAGTTATTGTATAGAATGCAGTCAGGCTTTCGTGCAAACCATTCTTGTCAAACTGCTTTAACAGCTTTAATAGATAAATGGCTTAAAGCCATTGATGATGGCGATCTTGTTGGAGCAGTATTTCTAGATCTAGCAAAAGCCTTTGATCTTCTCAATCATGAACTGCTTATTCAAAAATTAAACAAATACAAATTAGCTTATACTTCATTACGTTGGTTTACCTCATATTTGGCTGACAGATATCAGAAAGTATCTATTTCAAATACATTTTCAGACGTACAAAAACAAAAAACGGGTGTACCTCAAGGATCCGTATTAGGACCGGTGTTGTTTTTAATTTTTATTAATGATCTTCCTTTGTCTAATCCTAATCATAACACCGATTTATTTGCTGATGATAGCACCATATCAGTCATTGGACAAAACAAAAGTTGCATCAGTCAAAAACTTAATACGGTTTTACAAGATATTTTTCGCTGGTGTGATGACAATAAGATGGCTGTAAATGTATCTAAAACGAAAGCTATATGCATTGGATCTAAACAAAAGCTTTCCGTTACATCAAATGAAAACATTAATCTTGCTTTAAATGGACAACAAATTATAGAAAGTACATGTGAAAAAGTTCTAGGTGTTTTTATTGATGCATCTCTATCTTGGTCTTCTCATATCGATTATATAATCAAAAAAGTTAACTCTTCTTTAGCTTTACTAAAAAGGATAAAGAAATATCTAAATCATAAAGCTAGACAAATGTACTATAACGCTTACGTTTTACCTCACTTAGATTATTGTTGTTCAATATGGGGAAACTGTAATAACTTTCTGTTAGATAGTTTACTAAAACTGCAAAAAAGGGCAGCAAGAATAATTTTAGACGAACATGATTACACCAAACCTTCAAGAGAATTATTTCACGAATGTAACATTGTGCCAATCACACAAAGAATACTTTATCACAAATCATTACTAATGTATAAGGCAAAACATGGCTTAGCTCCAGAATATATGTCCAGTCTTATTGTATCAGCTTCTGCAAACCAAAAATATAATACGAGATTTTCATCCTCAGATAATTTTATTATTCCAAAACCAAATACAGAGTTGTACAAGTCTAGTTTCTCGTACAATGGACCAAAAGTGTGGAATGCTCTTCCTAATTCAATAAAAAAATCAAATACAGTATCCGAATTTAAACATAAATACAAATCTATGTACTTTTAACATTACCATCATATTTTTACTGTAATGCCATATCATAATTGTTTATTGTATTTTAAATTGTACATAATCTTTATTTAATTTATTATTATTGATGCATTGTTTATTTGTAATGTAATTATTATTGTATTAAGAGAGCCTTATTGAAAATTGGTGTAATCCAAATGAGTTACTCTCTCTAAATAAAGATATTATTATTATTATTATTAAATATTATGCCCGCAACGTCTGTCAACCTAAGGTGTGCTAGTTTACGATAACGTTAACAAAATGACACCTCCGCTAACGCTATTGGGTCTAAACGTTTTCTCCGTTTTTTCAAAAATACCGGCGAGTTTATCGGCTGAGCACAACTTTGGTGTTATTAGTTAGTTGCCCTGGCAGTTTGCTAACTTTCTGCCGCTATTTATAGGGGGTCGCATGTATAGTTTGTCCACAATTCATTAAACGGAAGTGACTTTCCAGACTGTCATAGATTTCCGGGAGTGTGCTAAATGCCGAAAGTTGTTACAACAAAGCATACATCTACTGGTATGAATTTGTTGCCCTGTTCCTGTGCTACAAGTCGATATCAATTTTTTATATGTGGCCCAAATATTATGCCCGCAACGTCTGTCAACCTAAGGTGTGCTAGTTTACGATAACGTTAACAAAATGACACCTCCGCTAACGCTATTGGGTCTAAACGTTTTCTCCGTTTTTTCAAAGATACCGGCGAGTTTATCGGCTGAGCACAACTTTGGTGTTATTAGTTAGTTGCCCTGGCAGTTTGCTAACTTTCTGCCGCTATTTATAGGGGGTCGCATGTATAGTTTGTCCACAATTCATTAAACGGAAGTGACTTTCCAGACTGTCATAGATTTCCGGGAGTGTGCTAAATGCCGAAAGTTGTTACAACAAAGCATACATCTACTGGTATGAATTTGTTGCCCTGTTCCTGTGCTACAAGTCGATATCAATTTTTTATATGTGGCCCAAATATTATGCCCGCAACGTCTGTCAACCTAAGGTGTGCTAGTTTACGATAACGTTAACAAAATGACACCTCCGCTAACGCTATTGGGTCTAAACGTTTTCTCCGTTTTTTCAAAGATACCGGCGGGTTTATCGGCTGAGCACAACTTTGGTGTTATTAGTTAGTTGCCCTGGCAGTTTGCTAACTTTCTGCCGCTATTTATAGGGGGTCGCATGTATAGTTTGTCCACAATTCATTAAACGGAAGTGACTTTCCAGACTGTCATAGATTTCCGGGAGTGTGCTAAATGCCGAAAGTTGTTACAACAAAGCATACATCTACTGGTATGAATTTGTTGCCCTGTTCCTGTGCTACAAGTCGATATCAATTTTTTATATGTGGCCCAAATATTATGCCCGCAACGTCTGTCAACCTAAGGTGTGCTAGTTTACGATAACGTTAACAAAATGACACCTCCGCTAACGCTATTGGGTCTAAACGTTTTCTCCGTTTTTTCAAAGATACCGGCGAGTTTATCGGCTGAGCACAACTTTGGTGTTATTAGTTAGTTGCCCTGGCAGTTTGCTAACTTTCTGCCGCTATTTATAGGGGGTCGCATGTATAGTTTGTCCACAATTCATTAAATGGAAGTGACTTTCCAGACTGTCATAGATTTCCGGGAGTGTGCTAAATGCCGAAAGTTGTTACAACAAAGCATACATCTACTGGTATGAATTTGTTGCCCTGTTCCTGTGCTACAAGTCGATATCAATTTTTTATATGTGGCCCAAATATTATGCCCGCAACGTCTGTCAACCTAAGGTGTGCTAGTTTACGATAACGTTAACAAAATGACACCTCCGCTAACGCTATTGGGTCTAAACGTTTTCTCCGTTTTTTCAAAGATACCGGCGAGTTTATCGGCTGAGCACAACTTTGGTGTTATTAGTTAGTTGCCCTGGCAGTTTGCTAACTTTCTGCCGCTATTTATAGGGGGTCGCATGTATAGTTTGTCCACAATTCATTAAACGGAAGTGACTTTCCAGACTGTCATAGATTTCCGGGAGTGTGCTAAATGCCGAAAGTTGTTACAACAAAGCATACATCTACTGGTATGAATTTGTTGCCCTGTTCCTGTGCTACAAGTCGATATCAATTTTTTATATGTGGCCCAAATATTATGCCCGCAACGTCTGTCAACCTAAGGTGTGCTAGTTTACGATAACGTTAACAAAATGACACCTCCGCTAACGCTATTGGGTCTAAACGTTTTCTCCGTTTTTTCAAAGATACCGGCGAGTTTATCGGCTGAGCACAACTTTGGTGTTATTAGTTAGTTGCCCTGGCAGTTTGCTAACTTTCTGCCGCTATTTATAGGGGGTCGCATGTATAGTTTGTCCACAATTCATTAAACGGAAGTGACTTTCCAGACTGTCATAGATTTCCGGGAGTGTGCTAAATGCCGAAAGTTGTTACAACAAAGCATACATCTACTGGTATGAATTTGTTGCCCTGTTCCTGTGCTACAAGTCGATATCAATTTTTTATATGTGGCCCAAATATTATGCCCGCAACGTCTGTCAACCTAAGGTGTGCTAGTTTACGATAACGTTAACAAAATGACACCTCCGCTAACGCTATTGGGTCTAAACGTTTTCTCCGTTTTTTCAAAGATACCGGCGAGTTTATCGGCTGAGCACAACTTTGGTGTTATTAGTTAGTTGCCCTGGCAGTTTGCTAACTTTCTGCCGCTATTTATAGGGGGTCGCATGTATAGTTTGTCCACAATTCATTAAACGGAAGTGACTTTCCAGACTGTCATAGATTTCCGGGAGTGTGCTAAATGCCGAAAGTTGTTACAACAAAGCATACATCTACTGGTATGAATTTGTTGCCCTGTTCCTGTGCTACAAGTCGATATCAATTTTTTATATGTGGCCCAAATATTATGCCCGCAACGTCTGTCAACCTAAGGTGTGCTAGTTTACGATAACGTTAACAAAATGACACCTCCGCTAACGCTATTGGGTCTAAACGTTTTCTCCGTTTTTTCAAAGATACCGGCGAGTTTATCGGCTGAGCACAACTTTGGTGTTATTAGTTAGTTGCCCTGGCAGTTTGCTAACTTTCTGCCGCTATTTATAGGGGGTCGCATGTATAGTTTGTCCACAATTCATTAAACGGAAGTGACTTTCCAGACTGTCATAGATTTCCGGGAGTGTGCTAAATGCCGAAAGTTGTTACAACAAAGCATACATCTACTGGTATGAATTTGTTGCCCTGTTCCTGTGCTACAAGTCGATATCAATTTTTTATATGTGGCCCAAATATTATGCCCGCAACGTCTGTCAACCTAAGGTGTGCTAGTTTACGATAACGTTAACAAAATGACACCTCCGCTAACGCTATTGGGTCTAAACGTTTTCTCCGTTTTTTCAAAAATACCGGCGAGTTTATCGGCTGAGCACAACTTTGGTGTTATTAGTTAGTTGCCCTGGCAGTTTGCTAACTTTCTGCCGCTATTTATAGGGGGTCGCATGTATAGTTTGTCCACAATTCATTAAACGGAAGTGACTTTCCAGACTGTCATAGATTTCCGGGAGTGTGCTAAATGCCGAAAGTTGTTACAACAAAGCATACATCTACTGGTATGAATTTGTTGCCCTGTTCCTGTGCTACAAGTCGATATCAATTTTTTATATGTGGCCCAAATATTATGCCCGCAACGTCTGTCAACCTAAGGTGTGCTAGTTTACGATAACGTTAACAAAATGACACCTCCGCTAACGCTATTGGGTCTAAACGTTTTCTCCGTTTTTTCAAAAATACCGGCGAGTTTATCGGCTGAGCACAACTTTGGTGTTATTAGTTAGTTGCCCTGGCAGTTTGCTAACTTTCTGCCGCTATTTATAGGGGGTCGCATGTATAGTTTGTCCACAATTCATTAAACGGAAGTGACTTTCCAGACTGTCATAGATTTCCGGGAGTGTGCTAAATGCCGAAAGTTGTTACAACAAAGCATACATCTACTGGTATGAATTTGTTGCCCTGTTCCTGTGCTACAAGTCGATATCAATTTTTTATATGTGGCCCAAATATTATGCCCGCAACGTCTGTCAACCTAAGGTGTGCTAGTTTACGATAACGTTAACAAAATGACACCTCCGCTAACGCTATTGGGTCTAAACGTTTTCTCCGTTTTTTCAAAAATACCGGCGAGTTTATCGGCTGAGCACAACTTTGGTGTTATTAGTTAGTTGCCCTGGCAGTTTGCTAACTTTCTGCCGCTATTTATAGGGGGTCGCATGTATAGTTTGTCCACAATTCATTAAACGGAAGTGACTTTCCAGACTGTCATAGATTTCCGGGAGTGTGCTAAATGCCGAAAGTTCTTACAACAAAGCATACATCTACTGGTATGAATTTGTTGCCCTGTTCCTGTGCTACAAGTCGATATCAATTTTTTATATGTGGCCCAAATATTATGCCCGCAACGTCTGTCAACCTAAGGTGTGCTAGTTTACGATAACGTTAACAAAATGACACCTCCGCTAACGCTATTGGGTCTAAACGTTTTCTCCGTTTTTTCAAAAATACCGGCGAGTTTATCGGCTGAGCACATCTTTGGTGTTATTAGTTAGTTGCCCTGGCAGTTTGCTAACTTTCTGCCGCTATTTATAGGGGGTCGCATGTATAGTTTGTCCACAATTCATTAAACGGAAGTGACTTTCCAGACTGTCATAGATTTCCGGGAGTGTGCTAAATGCCGAAAGTTGTTACAACAAAGCATACATCTACTGGTATGAATTTGTTGCCCTGTTCCTGTGCTACAAGTCGATATCAATTTTTTATATGTGGCCCAAATATTATGCCCGCAACGTCTGTCAACCTAAGGTGTGCTAGTTTACGATAACGTTAACAAAATGACACCTCCGCTAACGCTATTGGGTCTAAACGTTTTCTCCGTTTTTTCAAAAATACCGGCGAGTTTATCGGCTGAGCACATCTTTGGTGTTATTAGTTAGTTGCCCTGGCAGTTTGCTAACTTTCTGCCGCTATTTATAGGGGGTCGCATGTATAGTTTGTCCACAATTCATTAAACGGAAGTGACTTTCCAGACTGTCATAGATTTCCGGGAGTGTGCTAAATGCCGAAAGTTGTTACAACAAAGCATACATCTACTGGTATGAATTTGTTGCCCTGTTCCTGTGCTACAAGTCGATATCAATTTTTTATATGTGGCCCAAATATTATGCCCGCAACGTCTGTCAACCTAAGGTGTGCTAGTTTACGATAACGTTAACAAAATGACACCTCCGCTAACGCTATTGGGTCTAAACGTTTTCTCCGTTTTTTCAAAAATACCGGCGAGTTTATCGGCTGAGCACAACTTTGGTGTTATTAGTTAGTTGCCCTGGCAGTTTGCTAACTTTCTGCCGCTATTTATAGGGGGTCGCATGTATAGTTTGTCCACAATTCATTAAACGGAAGTGACTTTCCAGACTGTCATAGATTTCCGGGAGTGTGCTAAATGCCGAAAGTTGTTACAACAAAGCATACATCTACTGGTATGAATTTGTTGCCCTGTTCCTGTGCTACAAGTCGATATCAATTTTTTATATGTGGCCCAAATATTATGCCCGCAACGTCTGTCAACCTAAGGTGTGCTAGTTTACGATAACGTTAACAAAATGACACCTCCGCTAACGCTATTGGGTCTAAACGTTTTCTCCGTTTTTTCAAAAATACCGGCGAGTTTATCGGCTGAGCACAACTTTGGTGTTATTAGTTAGTTGCCCTGGCAGTTTGCTAACTTTCTGCCGCTATTTATAGGGGGTCGCATGTATAGTTTGTCCACAATTCATTAAACGGAAGTGACTTTCCAGACTGTCATAGATTTCCGGGAGTGTGCTAAATGCCGAAAGTTGTTACAACAAAGCATACATCTACTGGTATGAATTTGTTGCCCTGTTCCTGTGCTACAAGTCGATATCAATTTTTTATATGTGGCCCAAATATTATGCCCGCAACGTCTGTCAACCTAAGGTGTGCTAGTTTACGATAACGTTAACAAAATGACACCTCCGCTAACGCTATTGGGTCTAAACGTTTTCTCCGTTTTTTCAAAAATACCGGCGAGTTTATCGGCTGAGCACAACTTTGGTGTTATTAGTTAGTTGCCCTGGCAGTTTGCTAACTTTCTGCCGCTATTTATAGGGGGTCGCATGTATAGTTTGTCCACAATTCATTAAACGGAAGTGACTTTCCAGACTGTCATAGATTTCCGGGAGTGTGCTAAATGCCGAAAGTTGTTACAACAAAGCATACATCTACTGGTATGAATTTGTTGCCCTGTTCCTGTGCTACAAGTCGATATCAATTTTTTATATGTGGCCCAAATATTATGCCCGCAACGTCTGTCAACCTAAGGTGTGCTAGTTTACGATAACGTTAACAAAATGACACCTCCGCTAACGCTATTGGGTCTAAACGTTTTCTCCGTTTTTTCAAAAATACCGGCGAGTTTATCGGCTGAGCACAACTTTGGTGTTATTAGTTAGTTGCCCTGGCAGTTTGCTAACTTTCTGCCGCTATTTATAGGGGGTCGCATGTATAGTTTGTCCACAATTCATTAAACGGAAGTGACTTTCCAGACTGTCATAGATTTCCGGGAGTGTGCTAAATGCCGAAAGTTGTTACAACAAAGCATACATCTACTGGTATGAATTTGTTGCCCTGTTCCTGTGCTACAAGTCGATATCAATTTTTTATATGTGGCCCAAATATTATGCCCGCAACGTCTGTCAACCTAAGGTGTGCTAGTTTACGATAACGTTAACAAAATGACACCTCCGCTAACGCTATTGGGTCTAAACGTTTTCTCCGTTTTTTCAAAAATACCGGCGAGTTTATCGGCTGAGCACAACTTTGGTGTTATTAGTTAGTTGCCCTGGCAGTTTGCTAACTTTCTGCCGCTATTTATAGGGGGTCGCATGTATAGTTTGTCCACAATTCATTAAACGGAAGTGACTTTCCAGACTGTCATAGATTTCCGGGAGTGTGCTAAATGCCGAAAGTTGTTACAACAAAGCATACATCTACTGGTATGAATTTGTTGCCCTGTTCCTGTGCTACAAGTCGATATCAATTTTTTATATGTGGCCCAAATATTATGCCCGCAACGTCTGTCAACCTAAGGTGTGCTAGTTTACGATAACGTTAACAAAATGACACCTCCGCTAACGCTATTGGGTCTAAACGTTTTCTCCGTTTTTTCAAAAATACCGGCGAGTTTATCGGCTGAGCACAACTTTGGTGTTATTAGTTAGTTGCCCTGGCAGTTTGCTAACTTTCTGCCGCTATTTATAGGGGGTCGCATGTATAGTTTGTCCACAATTCATTAAACGGAAGTGACTTTCCAGACTGTCATAGATTTCCGGGAGTGTGCTAAATGCCGAAAGTTGTTACAACAAAGCATACATCTACTGGTATGAATTTGTTGCCCTGTTCCTGTGCTACAAGTCGATATCAATTTTTTATATGTGGCCCAAATATTATGCCCGCAACGTCTGTCAACCTAAGGTGTGCTAGTTTACGATAACGTTAACAAAATGACACCTCCGCTAACGCTATTGGGTCTAAACGTTTTCTCCGTTTTTTCAAAAATACCGGCGAGTTTATCGGCTGAGCACAACTTTGGTGTTATTAGTTAGTTGCCCTGGCAGTTTGCTAACTTTCTGCCGCTATTTATAGGGGGTCGCATGTATAGTTTGTCCACAATTCATTAAACGGAAGTGACTTTCCAGACTGTCATAGATTTCCGGGAGTGTGCTAAATGCCGAAAGTTGTTACAACAAAGCATACATCTACTGGTATGAATTTGTTGCCCTGTTCCTGTGCTACAAGTCGATATCAATTTTTTATATGTGGCCCAAATATTATGCCCGCAACGTCTGTCAACCTAAGGTGTGCTAGTTTACGATAACGTTAACAAAATGACACCTCCGCTAACGCTATTGGGTCTAAACGTTTTCTCCGTTTTTTCAAAAATACCGGCGAGTTTATCGGCTGAGCACAACTTTGGTGTTATTAGTTAGTTGCCCTGGCAGTTTGCTAACTTTCTGCCGCTATTTATAGGGGGTCGCATGTATAGTTTGTCCACAATTCATTAAACGGAAGTGACTTTCCAGACTGTCATAGATTTCCGGGAGTGTGCTAAATGCCGAAAGTTGTTACAACAAAGCATACATCTACTGGTATGAATTTGTTGCCCTGTTCCTGTGCTACAAGTCGATATCAATTTTTTATATGTGGCCCAAATATTATGCCCGCAACGTCTGTCAACCTAAGGTGTGCTAGTTTACGATAACGTTAACAAAATGACACCTCCGCTAACGCTATTGGGTCTAAACGTTTTCTCCGTTTTTTCAAAAATACCGGCGAGTTTATCGGCTGAGCACAACTTTGGTGTTATTAGTTAGTTGCCCTGGCAGTTTGCTAACTTTCTGCCGCTATTTATAGGGGGTCGCATGTATAGTTTGTCCACAATTCATTAAACGGAAGTGACTTTCCAGACTGTCATAGATTTCCGGGAGTGTGCTAAATGCCGAAAGTTGTTACAACAAAGCATACATCTACTGGTATGAATTTGTTGCCCTGTTCCTGTGCTACAAGTCGATATCAATTTTTTATATGTGGCCCAAATATTATGCCCGCAACGTCTGTCAACCTAAGGTGTGCTAGTTTACGATAACGTTAACAAAATGACACCTCCGCTAACGCTATTGGGTCTAAACGTTTTCTCCGTTTTTTCAAAAATACCGGCGAGTTTATCGGCTGAGCACAACTTTGGTGTTATTAGTTAGTTGCCCTGGCAGTTTGCTAACTTTCTGCCGCTATTTATAGGGGGTCGCATGTATAGTTTGTCCACAATTCATTAAACGGAAGTGACTTTCCAGACTGTCATAGATTTCCGGGAGTGTGCTAAATGCCGAAAGTTGTTACAACAAAGCATACATCTACTGGTATGAATTTGTTGCCCTGTTCCTGTGCTACAAGTCGATATCAATTTTTTATATGTGGCCCAAATATTATGCCCGCAACGTCTGTCAACCTAAGGTGTGCTAGTTTACGATAACGTTAACAAAATGACACCTCCGCTAACGCTATTGGGTCTAAACGTTTTCTCCGTTTTTTCAAAAATACCGGCGAGTTTATCGGCTGAGCACAACTTTGGTGTTATTAGTTAGTTGCCCTGGCAGTTTGCTAACTTTCTGCCGCTATTTATAGGGGGTCGCATGTATAGTTTGTCCACAATTCATTAAACGGAAGTGACTTTCCAGACTGTCATAGATTTCCGGGAGTGTGCTAAATGCCGAAAGTTGTTACAACAAAGCATACATCTACTGGTATGAATTTGTTGCCCTGTTCCTGTGCTACAAGTCGATATCAATTTTTTATATGTGGCCCAAATATTATGCCCGCAACGTCTGTCAACCTAAGGTGTGCTAGTTTACGATAACGTTAACAAAATGACACCTCCGCTAACGCTATTGGGTCTAAACGTTTTCTCCGTTTTTTCAAAAATACCGGCGAGTTTATCGGCTGAGCACAACTTTGGTGTTATTAGTTAGTTGCCCTGGCAGTTTGCTAACTTTCTGCCGCTATTTATAGGGGGTCGCATGTATAGTTTGTCCACAATTCATTAAACGGAAGTGACTTTCCAGACTGTCATAGATTTCCGGGAGTGTGCTAAATGCCGAAAGTTGTTACAACAAAGCATACATCTACTGGTATGAATTTGTTGCCCTGTTCCTGTGCTACAAGTCGATATCAATTTTTTATATGTGGCCCAAATATTATGCCCGCAACGTCTGTCAACCTAAGGTGTGCTAGTTTACGATAACGTTAACAAAATGACACCTCCGCTAACGCTATTGGGTCTAAACGTTTTCTCCGTTTTTTCAAAAATACCGGCGAGTTTATCGGCTGAGCACAACTTTGGTGTTATTAGTTAGTTGCCCTGGCAGTTTGCTAACTTTCTGCCGCTATTTATAGGGGGTCGCATGTATAGTTTGTCCACAATTCATTAAACGGAAGTGACTTTCCAGACTGTCATAGATTTCCGGGAGTGTGCTAAATGCCGAAAGTTGTTACAACAAAGCATACATCTACTGGTATGAATTTGTTGCCCTGTTCCTGTGCTACAAGTCGATATCAATTTTTTATATGTGGCCCAAATATTATGCCCGCAACGTCTGTCAACCTAAGGTGTGCTAGTTTACGATAACGTTAACAAAATGACACCTCCGCTAACGCTATTGGGTCTAAACGTTTTCTCCGTTTTTTCAAAAATACCGGCGAGTTTATCGGCTGAGCACAACTTTGGTGTTATTAGTTAGTTGCCCTGGCAGTTTGCTAACTTTCTGCCGCTATTTATAGGGGGTCGCATGTATAGTTTGTCCACAATTCATTAAACGGAAGTGACTTTCCAGACTGTCATAGATTTCCGGGAGTGTGCTAAATGCCGAAAGTTGTTACAACAAAGCATACATCTACTGGTATGAATTTGTTGCCCTGTTCCTGTGCTACAAGTCGATATCAATTTTTTATATGTGGCCCAAATATTATGCCCGCAACGTCTGTCAACCTAAGGTGTGCTAGTTTACGATAACGTTAACAAAATGACACCTCCGCTAACGCTATTGGGTCTAAACGTTTTCTCCGTTTTTTCAAAAATACCGGCGAGTTTATCGGCTGAGCACAACTTTGGTGTTATTAGTTAGTTGCCCTGGCAGTTTGCTAACTTTCTGCCGCTATTTATAGGGGGTCGCATGTATAGTTTGTCCACAATTCATTAAACGGAAGTGACTTTCCAGACTGTCATAGATTTCCGGGAGTGTGCTAAATGCCGAAAGTTGTTACAACAAAGCATACATCTACTGGTATGAATTTGTTGCCCTGTTCCTGTGCTACAAGTCGATATCAATTTTTTATATGTGGCCCAAATATTATGCCCGCAACGTCTGTCAACCTAAGGTGTGCTAGTTTACGATAACGTTAACAAAATGACACCTCCGCTAACGCTATTGGGTCTAAACGTTTTCTCCGTTTTTTCAAAAATACCGGCGAGTTTATCGGCTGAGCACAACTTTGGTGTTATTAGTTAGTTGCCCTGGCAGTTTGCTAACTTTCTGCCGCTATTTATAGGGGGTCGCATGTATAGTTTGTCCACAATTCATTAAACGGAAGTGACTTTCCAGACTGTCATAGATTTCCGGGAGTGTGCTAAATGCCGAAAGTTGTTACAACAAAGCATACATCTACTGGTATGAATTTGTTGCCCTGTTCCTGTGCTACAAGTCGATATCAATTTTTTATATGTGGCCCAAATATTATGCCCGCAACGTCTGTCAACCTAAGGTGTGCTAGTTTACGATAACGTTAACAAAATGACACCTCCGCTAACGCTATTGGGTCTAAACGTTTTCTCCGTTTTTTCAAAAATACCGGCGAGTTTATCGGCTGAGCACAACTTTGGTGTTATTAGTTAGTTGCCCTGGCAGTTTGCTAACTTTCTGCCGCTATTTATAGGGGGTCGCATGTATAGTTTGTCCACAATTCATTAAACGGAAGTGACTTTCCAGACTGTCATAGATTTCCGGGAGTGTGCTAAATGCCGAAAGTTGTTACAACAAAGCATACATCTACTGGTATGAATTTGTTGCCCTGTTCCTGTGCTACAAGTCGATATCAATTTTTTATATGTGGCCCAAATATTATGCCCGCAACGTCTGTCAACCTAAGGTGTGCTAGTTTACGATAACGTTAACAAAATGACACCTCCGCTAACGCTATTGGGTCTAAACGTTTTCTCCGTTTTTTCAAAAATACCGGCGAGTTTATCGGCTGAGCACAACTTTGGTGTTATTAGTTAGTTGCCCTGGCAGTTTGCTAACTTTCTGCCGCTATTTATAGGGGGTCGCATGTATAGTTTGTCCACAATTCATTAAACGGAAGTGACTTTCCAGACTGTCATAGATTTCCGGGAGTGTGCTAAATGCCGAAAGTTGTTACAACAAAGCATACATCTACTGGTATGAATTTGTTGCCCTGTTCCTGTGCTACAAGTCGATATCAATTTTTTATATGTGGCCCAAATATTATGCCCGCAACGTCTGTCAACCTAAGGTGTGCTAGTTTACGATAACGTTAACAAAATGACACCTCCGCTAACGCTATTGGGTCTAAACGTTTTCTCCGTTTTTTCAAAAATACCGGCGAGTTTATCGGCTGAGCACAACTTTGGTGTTATTAGTTAGTTGCCCTGGCAGTTTGCTAACTTTCTGCCGCTATTTATAGGGGGTCGCATGTATAGTTTGTCCACAATTCATTAAACGGAAGTGACTTTCCAGACTGTCATAGATTTCCGGGAGTGTGCTAAATGCCGAAAGTTGTTACAACAAAGCATACATCTACTGGTATGAATTTGTTGCCCTGTTCCTGTGCTACAAGTCGATATCAATTTTTTATATGTGGCCCAAATATTATGCCCGCAACGTCTGTCAACCTAAGGTGTGCTAGTTTACGATAACGTTAACAAAATGACACCTCCGCTAACGCTATTGGGTCTAAACGTTTTCTCCGTTTTTTCAAAAATACCGGCGAGTTTATCGGCTGAGCACAACTTTGGTGTTATTAGTTAGTTGCCCTGGCAGTTTGCTAACTTTCTGCCGCTATTTATAGGGGGTCGCATGTATAGTTTGTCCACAATTCATTAAACGGAAGTGACTTTCCAGACTGTCATAGATTTCCGGGAGTGTGCTAAATGCCGAAAGTTGTTACAACAAAGCATACATCTACTGGTATGAATTTGTTGCCCTGTTCCTGTGCTACAAGTCGATATCAATTTTTTATATGTGGCCCAAATATTATGCCCGCAACGTCTGTCAACCTAAGGTGTGCTAGTTTACGATAACGTTAACAAAATGACACCTCCGCTAACGCTATTGGGTCTAAACGTTTTCTCCGTTTTTTCAAAAATACCGGCGAGTTTATCGGCTGAGCACAACTTTGGTGTTATTAGTTAGTTGCCCTGGCAGTTTGCTAACTTTCTGCCGCTATTTATAGGGGGTCGCATGTATAGTTTGTCCACAATTCATTAAACGGAAGTGACTTTCCAGACTGTCATAGATTTCCGGGAGTGTGCTAAATGCCGAAAGTTGTTACAACAAAGCATACATCTACTGGTATGAATTTGTTGCCCTGTTCCTGTGCTACAAGTCGATATCAATTTTTTATATGTGGCCCAAATATTATGCCCGCAACGTCTGTCAACCTAAGGTGTGCTAGTTTACGATAACGTTAACAAAATGACACCTCCGCTAACGCTATTGGGTCTAAACGTTTTCTCCGTTTTTTCAAAAATACCGGCGAGTTTATCGGCTGAGCACAACTTTGGTGTTATTAGTTAGTTGCCCTGGCAGTTTGCTAACTTTCTGCCGCTATTTATAGGGGGTCGCATGTATAGTTTGTCCACAATTCATTAAACGGAAGTGACTTTCCAGACTGTCATAGATTTCCGGGAGTGTGCTAAATGCCGAAAGTTGTTACAACAAAGCATACATCTACTGGTATGAATTTGTTGCCCTGTTCCTGTGCTACAAGTCGATATCAATTTTTTATATGTGGCCCAAATATTATGCCCGCAACGTCTGTCAACCTAAGGTGTGCTAGTTTACGATAACGTTAACAAAATGACACCTCCGCTAACGCTATTGGGTCTAAACGTTTTCTCCGTTTTTTCAAAAATACCGGCGAGTTTATCGGCTGAGCACAACTTTGGTGTTATTAGTTAGTTGCCCTGGCAGTTTGCTAACTTTCTGCCGCTATTTATAGGGGGTCGCATGTATAGTTTGTCCACAATTCATTAAACGGAAGTGACTTTCCAGACTGTCATAGATTTCCGGGAGTGTGCTAAATGCCGAAAGTTGTTACAACAAAGCATACATCTACTGGTATGAATTTGTTGCCCTGTT
>NW_027468261.1:0-19572 GCF_965363235.1 Mytilus galloprovincialis | reverse complement strand
ACCAGAAGCTGACAACCCCATACCCAATTTCTCATTTTTGTCCATTACGGGTGGTGGCAGCAGTGGCTTTACTGCCACCCCCCTACGGCAAAGTTCTTGACCGCAGGTAGTTAGATTGATAGATTTTATCCATATCTTCAACTCGTATCAATTCCAGGGTGGGAAAGTGCACCTGAAGACTTCACTGTCCATCCAAAGTCTGAGGTACCTATACAGTAATGGGTATGGGCTCATGTTTTCACTCTTTCTGTACAGTTCCCTACGGCAAAGTTTTTACCCACACCTAGTGGGATTGAAAGCTTGTCCCAGACCCTTTTATTCATGAAAATGCCCGGGTGGGAAAGTGCACCAGAAGCTGACAACCCCATACCCAATTTCTCATTTTTGTCCATTACGGGTGGTGGCAGCAGTGGCTTTACTGCCACCCCCCTACGGCAAAGTTCTTGACCGCAGGTAGTTAGATTGATAGATTTTATCCATATCTTCAACTCGTATCAATTCCAGGGTGGGAAAGTGCACCTGAAGACTTCACTGTCCATCCAAAGTCTGAGGTACCTATACAGTAATGGGTATGGGCTCATGTTTTCACTCTTTCTGTACAGTTCCCTACGGCAAAGTTTTTACCCACACCTAGTGGGATTGAAAGCTTGTCCCAGACCCTTTTATTCATGAAAATGCCCGGGTGGGAAAGTGCACCAGAAGCTGACAACCCCATACCCAATTTCTCATTTTTGTCCATTACGGGTGGTGGCAGCAGTGGCTTTACTGCCACCCCCCTACGGCAAAGTTCTTGACCGCAGGTAGTTAGATTGATAGATTTTATCCATATCTTCAACTCGTATCAATTCCAGGGTGGGAAAGTGCACCTGAAGACTTCACTGTCCATCCAAAGTCTGAGGTACCTATACAGTAATGGGTATGGGCTCATGTTTTCACTCTTTCTGTACAGTTCCCTACGGCAAAGTTTTTACCCACACCTAGTGGGATTGAAAGCTTGTCCCAGACCCTTTTATTCATGAAAATGCCCGGGTGGGAAAGTGCACCAGAAGCTGACAACCCCATACCCAATTTCTCATTTTTGTCCATTACGGGTGGTGGCAGCAGTGGCTTTACTGCCACCCCCCTACGGCAAAGTTCTTGACCGCAGGTAGTTAGATTGATAGATTTTATCCATATCTTCAACTCGTATCAATTCCAGGGTGGGAAAGTGCACCTGAAGACTTCACTGTCCATCCAAAGTCTGAGGTACCTATACAGTAATGGGTATGGGCTCATGTTTTCACTCTTTCTGTACAGTTCCCTACGGCAAAGTTTTTACCCACACCTAGTGGGATTGAAAGCTTGTCCCAGACCCTTTTATTCATGAAAATGCCCGGGTGGGAAAGTGCACCAGAAGCTGACAACCCCATACCCAATTTCTCATTTTTGTCCATTACGGGTGGTGGCAGCAGTGGCTTTACTGCCACCCCCCTACGGCAAAGTTCTTGACCGCAGGTAGTTAGATTGATAGATTTTATCCATATCTTCAACTCGTATCAATTCCAGGGTGGGAAAGTGCACCTGAAGACTTCACTGTCCATCCAAAGTCTGAGGTACCTATACAGTAATGGGTATGGGCTCATGTTTTCACTCTTTCTGTACAGTTCCCTACGGCAAAGTTTTTACCCACACCTAGTGGGATTGAAAGCTTGTCCCAGACCCTTTTATTCATGAAAATGCCCGGGTGGGAAAGTGCACCAGAAGCTGACAACCCCATACCCAATTTCTCATTTTTGTCCATTACGGGTGGTGGCAGCAGTGGCTTTACTGCCACCCCCCTACGGCAAAGTTCTTGACCGCAGGTAGTTAGATTGATAGATTTTATCCATATCTTCAACTCGTATCAATTCCAGGGTGGGAAAGTGCACCTGAAGACTTCACTGTCCATCCAAAGTCTGAGGTACCTATACAGTAATGGGTATGGGCTCATGTTTTCACTCTTTCTGTACAGTTCCCTACGGCAAAGTTTTTACCCACACCTAGTGGGATTGAAAGCTTGTCCCAGACCCTTTTATTCATGAAAATGCCCGGGTGGGAAAGTGCACCAGAAGCTGACAACCCCATACCCAATTTCTCATTTTTGTCCATTACGGGTGGTGGCAGCAGTGGCTTTACTGCCACCCCCCTACGGCAAAGTTCTTGACCGCAGGTAGTTAGATTGATAGATTTTATCCATATCTTCAACTCGTATCAATTCCAGGGTGGGAAAGTGCACCTGAAGACTTCACTGTCCATCCAAAGTCTGAGGTACCTATACAGTAATGGGTATGGGCTCATGTTTTCACTCTTTCTGTACAGTTCCCTACGGCAAAGTTTTTACCCACACCTAGTGGGATTGAAAGCTTGTCCCAGACCCTTTTATTCATGAAAATGCCCGGGTGGGAAAGTGCACCAGAAGCTGACAACCCCATACCCAATTTCTCATTTTTGTCCATTACGGGTGGTGGCAGCAGTGGCTTTACTGCCACCCCCCTACGGCAAAGTTCTTGACCGCAGGTAGTTAGATTGATAGATTTTATCCATATCTTCAACTCGTATCAATTCCAGGGTGGGAAAGTGCACCTGAAGACTTCACTGTCCATCCAAAGTCTGAGGTACCTATACAGTAATGGGTATGGGCTCATGTTTTCACTCTTTCTGTACAGTTCCCTACGGCAAAGTTTTTACCCACACCTAGTGGGATTGAAAGCTTGTCCCAGACCCTTTTATTCATGAAAATGCCCGGGTGGGAAAGTGCACCAGAAGCTGACAACCCCATACCCAATTTCTCATTTTTGTCCATTACGGGTGGTGGCAGCAGTGGCTTTACTGCCACCCCCCTACGGCAAAGTTCTTGACCGCAGGTAGTTAGATTGATAGATTTTATCCATATCTTCAACTCGTATCAATTCCAGGGTGGGAAAGTGCACCTGAAGACTTCACTGTCCATCCAAAGTCTGAGGTACCTATACAGTAATGGGTATGGGCTCATGTTTTCACTCTTTCTGTACAGTTCCCTACGGCAAAGTTTTTACCCACACCTAGTGGGATTGAAAGCTTGTCCCAGACCCTTTTATTCATGAAAATGCCCGGGTGGGAAAGTGCACCAGAAGCTGACAACCCCATACCCAATTTCTCATTTTTGTCCATTACGGGTGGTGGCAGCAGTGGCTTTACTGCCACCCCCCTACGGCAAAGTTCTTGACCGCAGGTAGTTAGATTGATAGATTTTATCCATATCTTCAACTCGTATCAATTCCAGGGTGGGAAAGTGCACCTGAAGACTTCACTGTCCATCCAAAGTCTGAGGTACCTATACAGTAATGGGTATGGGCTCATGTTTTCACTCTTTCTGTACAGTTCCCTACGGCAAAGTTTTTACCCACACCTAGTGGGATTGAAAGCTTGTCCCAGACCCTTTTATTCATGAAAATGCCCGGGTGGGAAAGTGCACCAGAAGCTGACAACCCCATACCCAATTTCTCATTTTTGTCCATTACGGGTGGTGGCAGCAGTGGCTTTACTGCCACCCCCCTACGGCAAAGTTCTTGACCGCAGGTAGTTAGATTGATAGATTTTATCCATATCTTCAACTCGTATCAATTCCAGGGTGGGAAAGTGCACCTGAAGACTTCACTGTCCATCCAAAGTCTGAGGTACCTATACAGTAATGGGTATGGGCTCATGTTTTCACTCTTTCTGTACAGTTCCCTACGGCAAAGTTTTTACCCACACCTAGTGGGATTGAAAGCTTGTCCCAGACCCTTTTATTCATGAAAATGCCCGGGTGGGAAAGTGCACCAGAAGCTGACAACCCCATACCCAATTTCTCATTTTTGTCCATTACGGGTGGTGGCAGCAGTGGCTTTACTGCCACCCCCCTACGGCAAAGTTCTTGACCGCAGGTAGTTAGATTGATAGATTTTATCCATATCTTCAACTCGTATCAATTCCAGGGTGGGAAAGTGCACCTGAAGACTTCACTGTCCATCCAAAGTCTGAGGTACCTATACAGTAATGGGTATGGGCTCATGTTTTCACTCTTTCTGTACAGTTCCCTACGGCAAAGTTTTTACCCACACCTAGTGGGATTGAAAGCTTGTCCCAGACCCTTTTATTCATGAAAATGCCCGGGTGGGAAAGTGCACCAGAAGCTGACAACCCCATACCCAATTTCTCATTTTTGTCCATTACGGGTGGTGGCAGCAGTGGCTTTACTGCCACCCCCCTACGGCAAAGTTCTTGACCGCAGGTAGTTAGATTGATAGATTTTATCCATATCTTCAACTCGTATCAATTCCAGGGTGGGAAAGTGCACCTGAAGACTTCACTGTCCATCCAAAGTCTGAGGTACCTATACAGTAATGGGTATGGGCTCATGTTTTCACTCTTTCTGTACAGTTCCCTACGGCAAAGTTTTTACCCACACCTAGTGGGATTGAAAGCTTGTCCCAGACCCTTTTATTCATGAAAATGCCCGGGTGGGAAAGTGCACCAGAAGCTGACAACCCCATACCCAATTTCTCATTTTTGTCCATTACGGGTGGTGGCAGCAGTGGCTTTACTGCCACCCCCCTACGGCAAAGTTCTTGACCGCAGGTAGTTAGATTGATAGATTTTATCCATATCTTCAACTCGTATCAATTCCAGGGTGGGAAAGTGCACCTGAAGACTTCACTGTCCATCCAAAGTCTGAGGTACCTATACAGTAATGGGTATGGGCTCATGTTTTCACTCTTTCTGTACAGTTCCCTACGGCAAAGTTTTTACCCACACCTAGTGGGATTGAAAGCTTGTCCCAGACCCTTTTATTCATGAAAATGCCCGGGTGGGAAAGTGCACCAGAAGCTGACAACCCCATACCCAATTTCTCATTTTTGTCCATTACGGGTGGTGGCAGCAGTGGCTTTACTGCCACCCCCCTACGGCAAAGTTCTTGACCGCAGGTAGTTAGATTGATAGATTTTATCCATATCTTCAACTCGTATCAATTCCAGGGTGGGAAAGTGCACCTGAAGACTTCACTGTCCATCCAAAGTCTGAGGTACCTATACAGTAATGGGTATGGGCTCATGTTTTCACTCTTTCTGTACAGTTCCCTACGGCAAAGTTTTTACCCACACCTAGTGGGATTGAAAGCTTGTCCCAGACCCTTTTATTCATGAAAATGCCCGGGTGGGAAAGTGCACCAGAAGCTGACAACCCCATACCCAATTTCTCATTTTTGTCCATTACGGGTGGTGGCAGCAGTGGCTTTACTGCCACCCCCCTACGGCAAAGTTCTTGACCGCAGGTAGTTAGATTGATAGATTTTATCCATATCTTCAACTCGTATCAATTCCAGGGTGGGAAAGTGCACCTGAAGACTTCACTGTCCATCCAAAGTCTGAGGTACCTATACAGTAATGGGTATGGGCTCATGTTTTCACTCTTTCTGTACAGTTCCCTACGGCAAAGTTTTTACCCACACCTAGTGGGATTGAAAGCTTGTCCCAGACCCTTTTATTCATGAAAATGCCCGGGTGGGAAAGTGCACCAGAAGCTGACAACCCCATACCCAATTTCTCATTTTTGTCCATTACGGGTGGTGGCAGCAGTGGCTTTACTGCCACCCCCCTACGGCAAAGTTCTTGACCGCAGGTAGTTAGATTGATAGATTTTATCCATATCTTCAACTCGTATCAATTCCAGGGTGGGAAAGTGCACCTGAAGACTTCACTGTCCATCCAAAGTCTGAGGTACCTATACAGTAATGGGTATGGGCTCATGTTTTCACTCTTTCTGTACAGTTCCCTACGGCAAAGTTTTTACCCACACCTAGTGGGATTGAAAGCTTGTCCCAGACCCTTTTATTCATGAAAATGCCCGGGTGGGAAAGTGCACCAGAAGCTGACAACCCCATACCCAATTTCTCATTTTTGTCCATTACGGGTGGTGGCAGCAGTGGCTTTACTGCCACCCCCCTACGGCAAAGTTCTTGACCGCAGGTAGTTAGATTGATAGATTTTATCCATATCTTCAACTCGTATCAATTCCAGGGTGGGAAAGTGCACCTGAAGACTTCACTGTCCATCCAAAGTCTGAGGTACCTATACAGTAATGGGTATGGGCTCATGTTTTCACTCTTTCTGTACAGTTCCCTACGGCAAAGTTTTTACCCACACCTAGTGGGATTGAAAGCTTGTCCCAGACCCTTTTATTCATGAAAATGCCCGGGTGGGAAAGTGCACCAGAAGCTGACAACCCCATACCCAATTTCTCATTTTTGTCCATTACGGGTGGTGGCAGCAGTGGCTTTACTGCCACCCCCCTACGGCAAAGTTCTTGACCGCAGGTAGTTAGATTGATAGATTTTATCCATATCTTCAACTCGTATCAATTCCAGGGTGGGAAAGTGCACCTGAAGACTTCACTGTCCATCCAAAGTCTGAGGTACCTATACAGTAATGGGTATGGGCTCATGTTTTCACTCTTTCTGTACAGTTCCCTACGGCAAAGTTTTTACCCACACCTAGTGGGATTGAAAGCTTGTCCCAGACCCTTTTATTCATGAAAATGCCCGGGTGGGAAAGTGCACCAGAAGCTGACAACCCCATACCCAATTTCTCATTTTTGTCCATTACGGGTGGTGGCAGCAGTGGCTTTACTGCCACCCCCCTACGGCAAAGTTCTTGACCGCAGGTAGTTAGATTGATAGATTTTATCCATATCTTCAACTCGTATCAATTCCAGGGTGGGAAAGTGCACCTGAAGACTTCACTGTCCATCCAAAGTCTGAGGTACCTATACAGTAATGGGTATGGGCTCATGTTTTCACTCTTTCTGTACAGTTCCCTACGGCAAAGTTTTTACCCACACCTAGTGGGATTGAAAGCTTGTCCCAGACCCTTTTATTCATGAAAATGCCCGGGTGGGAAAGTGCACCAGAAGCTGACAACCCCATACCCAATTTCTCATTTTTGTCCATTACGGGTGGTGGCAGCAGTGGCTTTACTGCCACCCCCCTACGGCAAAGTTCTTGACCGCAGGTAGTTAGATTGATAGATTTTATCCATATCTTCAACTCGTATCAATTCCAGGGTGGGAAAGTGCACCTGAAGACTTCACTGTCCATCCAAAGTCTGAGGTACCTATACAGTAATGGGTATGGGCTCATGTTTTCACTCTTTCTGTACAGTTCCCTACGGCAAAGTTTTTACCCACACCTAGTGGGATTGAAAGCTTGTCCCAGACCCTTTTATTCATGAAAATGCCCGGGTGGGAAAGTGCACCAGAAGCTGACAACCCCATACCCAATTTCTCATTTTTGTCCATTACGGGTGGTGGCAGCAGTGGCTTTACTGCCACCCCCCTACGGCAAAGTTCTTGACCGCAGGTAGTTAGATTGATAGATTTTATCCATATCTTCAACTCGTATCAATTCCAGGGTGGGAAAGTGCACCTGAAGACTTCACTGTCCATCCAAAGTCTGAGGTACCTATACAGTAATGGGTATGGGCTCATGTTTTCACTCTTTCTGTACAGTTCCCTACGGCAAAGTTTTTACCCACACCTAGTGGGATTGAAAGCTTGTCCCAGACCCTTTTATTCATGAAAATGCCCGGGTGGGAAAGTGCACCAGAAGCTGACAACCCCATACCCAATTTCTCATTTTTGTCCATTACGGGTGGTGGCAGCAGTGGCTTTACTGCCACCCCCCTACGGCAAAGTTCTTGACCGCAGGTAGTTAGATTGATAGATTTTATCCATATCTTCAACTCGTATCAATTCCAGGGTGGGAAAGTGCACCTGAAGACTTCACTGTCCATCCAAAGTCTGAGGTACCTATACAGTAATGGGTATGGGCTCATGTTTTCACTCTTTCTGTACAGTTCCCTACGGCAAAGTTTTTACCCACACCTAGTGGGATTGAAAGCTTGTCCCAGACCCTTTTATTCATGAAAATGCCCGGGTGGGAAAGTGCACCAGAAGCTGACAACCCCATACCCAATTTCTCATTTTTGTCCATTACGGGTGGTGGCAGCAGTGGCTTTACTGCCACCCCCCTACGGCAAAGTTCTTGACCGCAGGTAGTTAGATTGATAGATTTTATCCATATCTTCAACTCGTATCAATTCCAGGGTGGGAAAGTGCACCTGAAGACTTCACTGTCCATCCAAAGTCTGAGGTACCTATACAGTAATGGGTATGGGCTCATGTTTTCACTCTTTCTGTACAGTTCCCTACGGCAAAGTTTTTACCCACACCTAGTGGGATTGAAAGCTTGTCCCAGACCCTTTTATTCATGAAAATGCCCGGGTGGGAAAGTGCACCAGAAGCTGACAACCCCATACCCAATTTCTCATTTTTGTCCATTACGGGTGGTGGCAGCAGTGGCTTTACTGCCACCCCCCTACGGCAAAGTTCTTGACCGCAGGTAGTTAGATTGATAGATTTTATCCATATCTTCAACTCGTATCAATTCCAGGGTGGGAAAGTGCACCTGAAGACTTCACTGTCCATCCAAAGTCTGAGGTACCTATACAGTAATGGGTATGGGCTCATGTTTTCACTCTTTCTGTACAGTTCCCTACGGCAAAGTTTTTACCCACACCTAGTGGGATTGAAAGCTTGTCCCAGACCCTTTTATTCATGAAAATGCCCGGGTGGGAAAGTGCACCAGAAGCTGACAACCCCATACCCAATTTCTCATTTTTGTCCATTACGGGTGGTGGCAGCAGTGGCTTTACTGCCACCCCCCTACGGCAAAGTTCTTGACCGCAGGTAGTTAGATTGATAGATTTTATCCATATCTTCAACTCGTATCAATTCCAGGGTGGGAAAGTGCACCTGAAGACTTCACTGTCCATCCAAAGTCTGAGGTACCTATACAGTAATGGGTATGGGCTCATGTTTTCACTCTTTCTGTACAGTTCCCTACGGCAAAGTTTTTACCCACACCTAGTGGGATTGAAAGCTTGTCCCAGACCCTTTTATTCATGAAAATGCCCGGGTGGGAAAGTGCACCAGAAGCTGACAACCCCATACCCAATTTCTCATTTTTGTCCATTACGGGTGGTGGCAGCAGTGGCTTTACTGCCACCCCCCTACGGCAAAGTTCTTGACCGCAGGTAGTTAGATTGATAGATTTTATCCATATCTTCAACTCGTATCAATTCCAGGGTGGGAAAGTGCACCTGAAGACTTCACTGTCCATCCAAAGTCTGAGGTACCTATACAGTAATGGGTATGGGCTCATGTTTTCACTCTTTCTGTACAGTTCCCTACGGCAAAGTTTTTACCCACACCTAGTGGGATTGAAAGCTTGTCCCAGACCCTTTTATTCATGAAAATGCCCGGGTGGGAAAGTGCACCAGAAGCTGACAACCCCATACCCAATTTCTCATTTTTGTCCATTACGGGTGGTGGCAGCAGTGGCTTTACTGCCACCCCCCTACGGCAAAGTTCTTGACCGCAGGTAGTTAGATTGATAGATTTTATCCATATCTTCAACTCGTATCAATTCCAGGGTGGGAAAGTGCACCTGAAGACTTCACTGTCCATCCAAAGTCTGAGGTACCTATACAGTAATGGGTATGGGCTCATGTTTTCACTCTTTCTGTACAGTTCCCTACGGCAAAGTTTTTACCCACACCTAGTGGGATTGAAAGCTTGTCCCAGACCCTTTTATTCATGAAAATGCCCGGGTGGGAAAGTGCACCAGAAGCTGACAACCCCATACCCAATTTCTCATTTTTGTCCATTACGGGTGGTGGCAGCAGTGGCTTTACTGCCACCCCCCTACGGCAAAGTTCTTGACCGCAGGTAGTTAGATTGATAGATTTTATCCATATCTTCAACTCGTATCAATTCCAGGGTGGGAAAGTGCACCTGAAGACTTCACTGTCCATCCAAAGTCTGAGGTACCTATACAGTAATGGGTATGGGCTCATGTTTTCACTCTTTCTGTACAGTTCCCTACGGCAAAGTTTTTACCCACACCTAGTGGGATTGAAAGCTTGTCCCAGACCCTTTTATTCATGAAAATGCCCGGGTGGGAAAGTGCACCAGAAGCTGACAACCCCATACCCAATTTCTCATTTTTGTCCATTACGGGTGGTGGCAGCAGTGGCTTTACTGCCACCCCCCTACGGCAAAGTTCTTGACCGCAGGTAGTTAGATTGATAGATTTTATCCATATCTTCAACTCGTATCAATTCCAGGGTGGGAAAGTGCACCTGAAGACTTCACTGTCCATCCAAAGTCTGAGGTACCTATACAGTAATGGGTATGGGCTCATGTTTTCACTCTTTCTGTACAGTTCCCTACGGCAAAGTTTTTACCCACACCTAGTGGGATTGAAAGCTTGTCCCAGACCCTTTTATTCATGAAAATGCCCGGGTGGGAAAGTGCACCAGAAGCTGACAACCCCATACCCAATTTCTCATTTTTGTCCATTACGGGTGGTGGCAGCAGTGGCTTTACTGCCACCCCCCTACGGCAAAGTTCTTGACCGCAGGTAGTTAGATTGATAGATTTTATCCATATCTTCAACTCGTATCAATTCCAGGGTGGGAAAGTGCACCTGAAGACTTCACTGTCCATCCAAAGTCTGAGGTACCTATACAGTAATGGGTATGGGCTCATGTTTTCACTCTTTCTGTACAGTTCCCTACGGCAAAGTTTTTACCCACACCTAGTGGGATTGAAAGCTTGTCCCAGACCCTTTTATTCATGAAAATGCCCGGGTGGGAAAGTGCACCAGAAGCTGACAACCCCATACCCAATTTCTCATTTTTGTCCATTACGGGTGGTGGCAGCAGTGGCTTTACTGCCACCCCCCTACGGCAAAGTTCTTGACCGCAGGTAGTTAGATTGATAGATTTTATCCATATCTTCAACTCGTATCAATTCCAGGGTGGGAAAGTGCACCTGAAGACTTCACTGTCCATCCAAAGTCTGAGGTACCTATACAGTAATGGGTATGGGCTCATGTTTTCACTCTTTCTGTACAGTTCCCTACGGCAAAGTTTTTACCCACACCTAGTGGGATTGAAAGCTTGTCCCAGACCCTTTTATTCATGAAAATGCCCGGGTGGGAAAGTGCACCAGAAGCTGACAACCCCATACCCAATTTCTCATTTTTGTCCATTACGGGTGGTGGCAGCAGTGGCTTTACTGCCACCCCCCTACGGCAAAGTTCTTGACCGCAGGTAGTTAGATTGATAGATTTTATCCATATCTTCAACTCGTATCAATTCCAGGGTGGGAAAGTGCACCTGAAGACTTCACTGTCCATCCAAAGTCTGAGGTACCTATACAGTAATGGGTATGGGCTCATGTTTTCACTCTTTCTGTACAGTTCCCTACGGCAAAGTTTTTACCCACACCTAGTGGGATTGAAAGCTTGTCCCAGACCCTTTTATTCATGAAAATGCCCGGGTGGGAAAGTGCACCAGAAGCTGACAACCCCATACCCAATTTCTCATTTTTGTCCATTACGGGTGGTGGCAGCAGTGGCTTTACTGCCACCCCCCTACGGCAAAGTTCTTGACCGCAGGTAGTTAGATTGATAGATTTTATCCATATCTTCAACTCGTATCAATTCCAGGGTGGGAAAGTGCACCTGAAGACTTCACTGTCCATCCAAAGTCTGAGGTACCTATACAGTAATGGGTATGGGCTCATGTTTTCACTCTTTCTGTACAGTTCCCTACGGCAAAGTTTTTACCCACACCTAGTGGGATTGAAAGCTTGTCCCAGACCCTTTTATTCATGAAAATGCCCGGGTGGGAAAGTGCACCAGAAGCTGACAACCCCATACCCAATTTCTCATTTTTGTCCATTACGGGTGGTGGCAGCAGTGGCTTTACTGCCACCCCCCTACGGCAAAGTTCTTGACCGCAGGTAGTTAGATTGATAGATTTTATCCATATCTTCAACTCGTATCAATTCCAGGGTGGGAAAGTGCACCTGAAGACTTCACTGTCCATCCAAAGTCTGAGGTACCTATACAGTAATGGGTATGGGCTCATGTTTTCACTCTTTCTGTACAGTTCCCTACGGCAAAGTTTTTACCCACACCTAGTGGGATTGAAAGCTTGTCCCAGACCCTTTTATTCATGAAAATGCCCGGGTGGGAAAGTGCACCAGAAGCTGACAACCCCATACCCAATTTCTCATTTTTGTCCATTACGGGTGGTGGCAGCAGTGGCTTTACTGCCACCCCCCTACGGCAAAGTTCTTGACCGCAGGTAGTTAGATTGATAGATTTTATCCATATCTTCAACTCGTATCAATTCCAGGGTGGGAAAGTGCACCTGAAGACTTCACTGTCCATCCAAAGTCTGAGGTACCTATACAGTAATGGGTATGGGCTCATGTTTTCACTCTTTCTGTACAGTTCCCTACGGCAAAGTTTTTACCCACACCTAGTGGGATTGAAAGCTTGTCCCAGACCCTTTTATTCATGAAAATGCCCGGGTGGGAAAGTGCACCAGAAGCTGACAACCCCATACCCAATTTCTCATTTTTGTCCATTACGGGTGGTGGCAGCAGTGGCTTTACTGCCACCCCCCTACGGCAAAGTTCTTGACCGCAGGTAGTTAGATTGATAGATTTTATCCATATCTTCAACTCGTATCAATTCCAGGGTGGGAAAGTGCACCTGAAGACTTCACTGTCCATCCAAAGTCTGAGGTACCTATACAGTAATGGGTATGGGCTCATGTTTTCACTCTTTCTGTACAGTTCCCTACGGCAAAGTTTTTACCCACACCTAGTGGGATTGAAAGCTTGTCCCAGACCCTTTTATTCATGAAAATGCCCGGGTGGGAAAGTGCACCAGAAGCTGACAACCCCATACCCAATTTCTCATTTTTGTCCATTACGGGTGGTGGCAGCAGTGGCTTTACTGCCACCCCCCTACGGCAAAGTTCTTGACCGCAGGTAGTTAGATTGATAGATTTTATCCATATCTTCAACTCGTATCAATTCCAGGGTGGGAAAGTGCACCTGAAGACTTCACTGTCCATCCAAAGTCTGAGGTACCTATACAGTAATGGGTATGGGCTCATGTTTTCACTCTTTCTGTACAGTTCCCTACGGCAAAGTTTTTACCCACACCTAGTGGGATTGAAAGCTTGTCCCAGACCCTTTTATTCATGAAAATGCCCGGGTGGGAAAGTGCACCAGAAGCTGACAACCCCATACCCAATTTCTCATTTTTGTCCATTACGGGTGGTGGCAGCAGTGGCTTTACTGCCACCCCCCTACGGCAAAGTTCTTGACCGCAGGTAGTTAGATTGATAGATTTTATCCATATCTTCAACTCGTATCAATTCCAGGGTGGGAAAGTGCACCTGAAGACTTCACTGTCCATCCAAAGTCTGAGGTACCTATACAGTAATGGGTATGGGCTCATGTTTTCACTCTTTCTGTACAGTTCCCTACGGCAAAGTTTTTACCCACACCTAGTGGGATTGAAAGCTTGTCCCAGACCCTTTTATTCATGAAAATGCCCGGGTGGGAAAGTGCACCAGAAGCTGACAACCCCATACCCAATTTCTCATTTTTGTCCATTACGGGTGGTGGCAGCAGTGGCTTTACTGCCACCCCCCTACGGCAAAGTTCTTGACCGCAGGTAGTTAGATTGATAGATTTTATCCATATCTTCAACTCGTATCAATTCCAGGGTGGGAAAGTGCACCTGAAGACTTCACTGTCCATCCAAAGTCTGAGGTACCTATACAGTAATGGGTATGGGCTCATGTTTTCACTCTTTCTGTACAGTTCCCTACGGCAAAGTTTTTACCCACACCTAGTGGGATTGAAAGCTTGTCCCAGACCCTTTTATTCATGAAAATGCCCGGGTGGGAAAGTGCACCAGAAGCTGACAACCCCATACCCAATTTCTCATTTTTGTCCATTACGGGTGGTGGCAGCAGTGGCTTTACTGCCACCCCCCTACGGCAAAGTTCTTGACCGCAGGTAGTTAGATTGATAGATTTTATCCATATCTTCAACTCGTATCAATTCCAGGGTGGGAAAGTGCACCTGAAGACTTCACTGTCCATCCAAAGTCTGAGGTACCTATACAGTAATGGGTATGGGCTCATGTTTTCACTCTTTCTGTACAGTTCCCTACGGCAAAGTTTTTACCCACACCTAGTGGGATTGAAAGCTTGTCCCAGACCCTTTTATTCATGAAAATGCCCGGGTGGGAAAGTGCACCAGAAGCTGACAACCCCATACCCAATTTCTCATTTTTGTCCATTACGGGTGGTGGCAGCAGTGGCTTTACTGCCACCCCCCTACGGCAAAGTTCTTGACCGCAGGTAGTTAGATTGATAGATTTTATCCATATCTTCAACTCGTATCAATTCCAGGGTGGGAAAGTGCACCTGAAGACTTCACTGTCCATCCAAAGTCTGAGGTACCTATACAGTAATGGGTATGGGCTCATGTTTTCACTCTTTCTGTACAGTTCCCTACGGCAAAGTTTTTACCCACACCTAGTGGGATTGAAAGCTTGTCCCAGACCCTTTTATTCATGAAAATGCCCGGGTGGGAAAGTGCACCAGAAGCTGACAACCCCATACCCAATTTCTCATTTTTGTCCATTACGGGTGGTGGCAGCAGTGGCTTTACTGCCACCCCCCTACGGCAAAGTTCTTGACCGCAGGTAGTTAGATTGATAGATTTTATCCATATCTTCAACTCGTATCAATTCCAGGGTGGGAAAGTGCACCTGAAGACTTCACTGTCCATCCAAAGTCTGAGGTACCTATACAGTAATGGGTATGGGCTCATGTTTTCACTCTTTCTGTACAGTTCCCTACGGCAAAGTTTTTACCCACACCTAGTGGGATTGAAAGCTTGTCCCAGACCCTTTTATTCATGAAAATGCCCGGGTGGGAAAGTGCACCAGAAATATTACATTAATTTCTGGACCTATGGCTGGTATAGCTATGAAAATACGGAAAGTCAAACAGAAAATAGCCTATTAAACATGTAAAAAGAACATTGATGTTTTTATAAACTATCTTTGAAGGCTAAATTAGTAGTCAGCTGTCTGAAAATGAATTTTATTGCACAACAAGTTTCATATATAAAAAATTCACAGGGGCCAAAATGCGAAACCAAACTCCTAACTGTGTATTGATGTCTTCTGGTTCCCCAGAAATTCCAGAATAAAAACAGGTACTAAGCCAACTCTACAACGGGGGGAATATGCCCTGTTTTTTATTATTTTTTTTCTGATTATTATTCAACACGGGTCTTTAGTGATCCTAAGTGAATACGCTTTCATTTGATACCAAAATGAACTACTAGTAAATATTATACTAATTGACAAAGATTTATAAATATGCATAGTAACTATTTTGTTTGATATACTACTTTGATCGGGGCGATATCGTAATTTATTATAAAAATTAATGTAATAGGACTAGATTGTTTCCCTTTTCAGTTATCAATTATTTTCGACTGTTTTTTATTTGCTTATATCATATTATATTTTCATTTTATTCATTCTAATTGATATTCAATAATTGAACATGACTGACATTCCAGATCCTTTTTTATTTGACGTTTGTTATAATTTTGTAATGTTATTTACTTTTGCTTACCATTTTTTTTAATACTTGAAATAATAATATTACAAATGTATCTTCTTGTGTAATATACCGACCGTGCAAGGGCTGTATAGCCAGTCAAGGTCGTTAAAAAATTCCATTTGGGGTAATACTGTATATAAAAATTGAATTATAAATGTATATATATGTTGAATGATTGAATAAAAATAAAATAAAAACAAGTTGATACCCAAATTCAACGAGCTATATTTAAAACTTAATCTGATTACATTTGAGAAGATAAGAAAGAATATTCACACAACATTAGTTTTTGTCATTAAATCAGAATTTTTTCTTGACATTGCATTGTGTAATTGATAAAAAAAAATACGAATAATTTATCTAAAAAGAATGTATTGAATAAGGAATAATGTTTAAAATGTTATCTGTTAGACAACTTAATATTACTCTTTTGTCTTTATCGGACACTTTATTGATAACATGCTACATAATGTCTGAATAAAGGTTGAAACTTGGAAAAAAAAAGTTGTATCTTCACAGAAGGAATTTACTTAAGAGGTTAAACAGTAAAGTTGACCTTATACAGTATAAAACATTATATAACTATTCTGTATGAATACTTGTGTGATGCAAGATGTATGAGAAATATTTTTGAGCAAGACTTTTTAAAGAACAACCGAAGGATTCATAACATTTATTTTCTAATTTTCGTGTTGATTATATATGTCATTATACTTAAAACATTCTTGTGATATTTTTGAGTAATATGTAATAAATCTGTTGTATATAAATATTAAAGATTTTAAAAAATGCATCTGGCTGAACGTAGTTTAAATGTTTTGACTTGATGATGAATGTTGCATTGAATAAATTTTCTTTTTTCTTTCTTATTATATTTTTATTTGTTTTACTGCTTTCAGTATTATCTGAAGTGCCTTGGACTATACCCATTGTACTGTTTCGAGAACCACTCCCCTCAAACCTAAATGGTTTTCAGGAAATACTCGATATTTTTCTAGTTCCTTGTTCACTTAAACATTTTATTTATCTCACCGTAAGTTGACATTTGAACGGCTGTACTTAATTTTTTTTATTCTGTTTTACAATACTTACGAATATGTTCCGAACCATATCAATATTTGGACCATATGCGTGCGGTCATGACCATATGCGTATACTCATATGGTCTGACCGTACGCGTATGATTGGACCATATTAGTATTATATTCGTTTTATTATCAACGGGCTAGACCATATGAGGTATTTGGACCATAAAGGTTTTTCTTTTTAAATATCTAATCTGGAAACAGTATATCTAGTTAAAACAAAAATCTCGATTTGAAATAAATGTATAATACCATGTAATATAAAGTCTTCAAAAACTGAATAACTGATTTAGAGTATTAGCCTCCAGCAAGCAAGCACGCTACTCATGTTTTTTTCGGCGTTTTGCATTTGCGCCGATCTGCATTTCATTTGCGCCGATTTTTTCTTTCATTTGCGCCGATTTTTGTTTTCATTTGCGCCGATTTTTTACAGGTAAATTACAGGTTAATTACAGGTGAATAGATATAAGAAGATGTGGTATGAGTGCAAATGAGACAACTCTCCATCCAAGTCATGTTATTTATAATTTATCATTATAGACCTCTTCTGTCATCCAGTTGTACACTATATTCACATACTTTAAAATCAAGAAGTAAAAACTTTAGATAAAAGCACTCTGGATTATACTAAAATGACGAATTGAAAATCTGTTTACAGCATTCAAATCCATAAAAACGGAATACATTAAAATCATAAATCTGTTCTTGCTGAGTATTTATAGGCAACATATCTAATATATTTCTTTCTTGTGATTTCGTCTCTTCTATATTTGTTGTAATTGTCAATAACGAAATCCATCTTTTCTTTGTCTTACTATTAACGTACTTATGTGTATGGCCGTCGATTGTTAAAAAAATTGACTCCTCGGCTCGTTGCAGTGTGCAATATGTCCATCAATTACAGCAAAGTTCAGAACAATATGAATCAAAATTAACTAAAACCTTTGTTTATAAACAGATTTTACCAATATACCTGCACGGTATAGTACATGAACAAGTATTAACTTACCTGTAAATCCAATTAGGAGCAAATATAAAATCGGCGCAAATGAAAAAATGAAATCGGCGCAAATGAAAGAATGAAAATTTTAAAAATCGGCGCAAATGTCATACGCCCGTTTTTTTATTGGAATCCAAAATAAAATTGAAACAAAATTAATAGGTGTTTCCTTTGCAATGTTTCCTTTTCAAAGTATATTTAGTATGTATTTTTTCTATCAATAGCGATACCTCATGTATTAAATATTAGTAGAACTGTCAACGTATATTTGTTCCACCTAACAGAAGTTCCAATGGAAACTTTGTTATAAACATTGTCATAATATCTATTCCTGTTGGAACAAATATTCTGTACCATTTATTCCGTTAGGAACATATACTGTGATATTTATTCCTGTGGAAATAATATTCCAGAATATCTGTTCCTTATGGAACTTATATTATGAAGGAACTTCTATTCCGTGACAGAACGTTGTAGTATAATGTCATTTTGTGATTTTCAGACATATCTCGAAATGGTTCTGTTATGTGTTTATGCTCAGTGTTAACTTAAGTGGTCGATAGAATTGGTCGCTAGCTTGATTGGTCGCTAGAATTGGTCGCTAGCTTGAGTCTGGTCATTTACTGACATAAAAAGGTAATAATTTCCACCGTTAGTTAAAGTCATCACTTTGGTTTCATTTTACAGAACACGTATCTAAAGCCGGTAAGATTTTGATCTTTATTTTTAGCAAGTAACTTAATGTTTTTTTTTTCATACAGTATCACGTTCATTAATTTTGAATTCCTTTGATAAAAAAAACCCAGCAAAATAACAAACAAACAAACTCAAACCCTCAAACCTTCAAATATAATATACTATACATGGACACAAATGTCATTTTTGAAAGTTCTGTTGCTCTGAATATCAACTTCGAATTCCTTTAATTGCTACCAAAGGGACGATATCACATTTGCTTTCACCGACTGAGCGTTTCCTTTAATTGTAAACCAAGATGTTTTCTTGCTATACAAGGCATTCGAAATATTTGATTTTGATTTACTACTGTGAGGTATATACTTCCGATGGATGACTATAAGTTCCGAACGACATAATCCGTCAAATAGAGTTTCGGTATTTGTGGGATTTATTATAAATTTTTAAATTATGTTATTATTTTTTGTCGATGAATTTGAATATTACTTATGAAAACTTAAGTTTTAACCACCTCATGCAAAGGTGTCATTAGGTATCATTGGTATGTGGCTTCCCTTGTAAATTACTTTAATATTCAAAACTTTTAGATCTTACGTAACCAGGTATTTAGAAGTACTCCAAACGTAGAAAAATTATGCATGCTTGAAAAAAACTTACAACAACGACATGAATTTTAATTGGCTGATGGTCTCTGATGGTATCATTCACCAAGTAGTCTGTACATTGACACTGGCATGGTGCGTAATTGCGTTTACAAATTGATAAATTGTTACTATAAATAGATATCAATTAATTCACCAAAGCTTAACTTTTATTAATTTCATTTGCTTTTGCTGTTGCTCCATTTGATTTTTTACTTTGGCTTTCCGGTTAAGAGTTGACCCAGAAAATTACTCCGCAAACAAATGACAGTAAGTATGATGATTCATTTAGGTCAACTACCAATGTGCATGACTGCCTTCCATAGTAAAAAAAAAAGATTTCCACGATAATGAAAATCAGAGAGACGACTCACAACAATGTAAAGCAAGGACTTGATAGAAATGTAAAGTTATGAAAGGTATTTCTATTGGTATGCTCTCCTTGTTTATAAATTCGTTAATTCTAATCTATAGATTGTATACATGATTTCAAATCATTAAGTATGAAAATCCAAGAAAAAATCATTAAGGAATTC